>NW_004797764.1:245248-246835 GCF_000002075.1 Aplysia californica | reverse complement strand
CCCCCCAGATTCTATGGTCTTGCAAAGCCATCGAGCTTACATATAAAGATATGTTATAGAATGTATATTTTAAGATTGATTTGACAATGTTGTCACTGTTGTAGACTCACACATTCACTATTCCTTGATAACACAGAAGTTTTCCTGTGCCTCTTGCAGGGTTCTACTCCATGTCGTTGTTCCTTCGCTTCCTTAGAATTACAAAGTTCTGTCAGCTCAGTACCAAATTATGTGAAATTTGACTTTAAAAATTTTAAATTTCACATGTCAAGCTTTTTCGAATGCAATTCTTTGAATATCTTGATAAAGACTTAGAAAATCTTATGATTTTGATGGAGCAGACAGAACGCTTGGTTTCTGACGTCATGGTCTTAGTAACTAACAACTGCCAAAATGTCTCATAGAACTTTGTAATTCTAAGGTAGCACCATGTCTCTTCCCCAGTGGACGTTGATGAAGTTCATGATAGAGAATGTGAGTGCCGGGCCAAACCCCAACAAAGCCCGCCGCTTCCTGGCAGAACATGCAGAGGCCGGCCACCAGCTCCTGGGCCTGCTCAAAGACGCTGTTGTCCGACATCTAGTGCATCAGGTCAAGGCCGGAGCACAGGTAGGAGATCTGACCAGATACCTGTAGGTTTTTCTCCCCGGATTGCAAATATGATGAAAGTCTACTTGTTTTCTCCTGACATAATATCACACGCCAGATGCTGGGTTTTTTATTTTTTTGGTTAATGTTTTTCAGCGCTTGCAACTGCCTAAGGTCATATGAGTGCACAGGACACATTAAACATTTTCAGTTGGTTGGAAATTTTAAATTTTGCCCGGGTGGCGGCCGAAGCCTACTTTTATCGATTTTAGATCACCAAGGGATCTTTAACGTGCTCAACTTGCACACGCGCCCTCCGAGATTTTTCGCCCCTGTCTGAGAAGGCTAGGTGTAGATATTTCCTACCAGAAGATCAAGAGTGTGGCTGAAAGACAGCAGTAAGAAGGTGCCAAGGCGTAGCAGTAGAAAGGCTACAGAAAGAGTCAGGAGCCCAGAGGAGGGGGCAAAGGAGGTGAGGGGGTGGGGCAGAAAGAGGAGATGAAAGCAGACGACAGAACATTGCTAGAGGAGGTGAAAGGAGACAATTTTAGAGAAGAAAATTTTTCAGTCGCTACCCGGGTTCGAACCCGGGACCTTTGAATGAGAGGCCAACACCTTAACCTCTAGGCTACGAGAACCCCCCAGATGCTGTTTAAACTCTCTCAATTTAACCCTGGAACTCTGCCAACAAACTTGATATAAGTGCAGGTACAATGAGCAAATTGTTTTTTATTTTTTTGTAATGTTTAAAAAAAACCCCCACATGAATCTGTTCAAGACAACCACCGATTGTCGAGAATAAAAGTGGTCATTATAGATTAAGACTTGGCGTCGGTGGCCTAGTGGTTAGGCTGTCGGACTCGCAACCGTAAGGTCGCGGGTTCGAATCCCGTCAGGGGCCCGACATTGTGTCCTTGGGAAAGGCACTTTACACGAATTTTCCTCACTTCACCCAGGTGGGAATGGGTACCCGGCTGTAGACAGCGAAAGATCTTAAGG
>NW_004797764.1:228870-245148 GCF_000002075.1 Aplysia californica | reverse complement strand
TCATCTTCCCCACAGGGGCTGGGGGGCTTTTTTGGAGGGGTGGGGGCGGCGGCTATTAATCCACAGGTAACCACCAATATACTCCGAGCTGTGCGCACATACTCCGCATTCCTCACTCTCAACATGAACGACGAACTGAACTAGCCTTCCCCCCCCACTCCACCTTTATTTTTCCATACAAATAACAAATACCACTACACTATAATCTAACCCGACACATAGAGAGAAAGGTTTTCAACATTAACTGTATTTCTTTGTAACAATTATAATTTCTTTCTTTCTTTTACACCCATCTCCGACTTTCGACCTAACATAATAATGTCACTATGCGTGTTGAGATAGATAGATAGATAGATAGAAAGGTTATTAGTATATATGAAATTATTTCTTGATTCTCTCTCTCTCTCTCTCTCTCTCTCTCTCTCTCTCTCTCTCCGGGTCATATTGTAATATTGTAACACAAAATTGTTTCTTCTCTGCCTCTAGATTGTGCAAGTTTTCGACTCATTTGCCGGGGAGTTGGGACCCGTATTTTTCTCCAAGTTTGAACTGCCTGTTCTAAAGCAGATTGCCAGAGAGGTCAAAGAAAAGTTACAGAGCATGAATATAGAACCAGTGCCTATGGTGGGTCTTCTGTCTGCCCTGTGTATGTTTCAGGGGGAGATAGTTTTGGGAATCCATCATATCTAATCTTGTGCCATCTACTGTTATAAAAAGATCACTTTGTTTTGGATGTGAACTTTGTAGTATCCCTAATGCTAGAGCAACCTTTTGAATAACAGTTAGAAATATGTGAGCTGTATTTGGGTTAAATATTTTTAATACTGTTGTTATTGTTTTTACTTGTGTGAAAGGAGAAATAAAGTAGATCTGATGGATAGGATTGCAAAGTTTGTATCTGTTCTGACAACCTTAGGGTAAGATTTCTCCACACTAGCAATCAAGCTCAAGTAGTGTTAAATCTAAATATGCAGTTACCCTCAAAGGTAACATCACTAATATCATTAGTTGAGTTAGATTTTTTTCCCTGTTTATTTACCCTTTTTTCTTGACCCGCCCCTTTTCAGATTGTCTTTGCTAAAGACGCACATTTCGCCATCGAAGAACTGAGCAAGTCAGGCTATGACGTGGTGGGCTTGGACTGGGGAGCACAGCCTCTGCATGCAAGGTGAAGTGTCACTGGTTCTGACTTGTAGTTAAGTTTGATTTTCATATTACTTGGAATACTGTTGCTGTTTGTGCAGTACAGCTGGTTGGGAACTTGGTCGATGTGGGGTAATTTTGATGTCTAAAAGGGAGGAATGTAGAAGTCTGCTCTTTGCTAAGATGAATATTTTTTTTTTCTGTAGGGGAAAAGATGCCTCCTATGAAAGCTGATGTTTTAGGACTGTTCATAAAAGGTTACACCGCCATTCTTCTGTACTTCTACGTCAGTGTGTTTGAATGAAATTTCATTGTTTGTAATCTTTTATGAATGTCTCACTTCAGTCGTTTTTGGAAAGTATAAATCAACAGAAACTAATTGTTAGTGATATTTTGCAAAGTTTTTGATATAATTGTCTTGGTTTTCTTTCTAAAACAGCAATGTGGGAAGACGCTTCTATTAGTTGTAAGAGCCACTGAGTATACAGTTAGTTATGATAGTTAAACCATGCCATGGGTGTCATGACATGCATCATTTTTATAAGTCCCGGTAATGTAGAATGAGAGAAAAATTCCTTTTTTGTTTTTAACTTTCTTTTGCCAAATTTGTCCAATTTTTTATTGCTATCCCTTGCAGAACAAATGAGCTCTCAAATTCAGCTAGTTTTTTTAATTGATTCTAACACAGATACTGATAGATCTAAAAAAGGAAAAAAGTCATGACATTTTAGTTTGCTAGTCCAACCCATTCTTGCTCTCAGTTACAAGATTAGACTCACTTGCACACGTTTTCTGTACCCATCGTCACTTCTTTCCTTTAAAAGGCCACAGGATGTGTTATCGGTCTAAAATTCTCTTCTCAGGTGTCATTTTTGTTCCCGAATGAAGCGTTACACTTTGTTATTGTAATTCTGACTAGACCTAGAGATGTCTGCTCCACTGAATATCAAGCTGCTGAAGTTCCCTTTGCTGTCGTAGTGACATTTTTAAAAACATTTCTTCCTGGCTAAGCCCAGTGAAAGCACTGATAGAGCAAAGTCTGTTTGGAGATTTTATAAAACTTTCTTAAATTGTGCCGCACCACTCTCCCACCCCATTTGTCTCAAATGTTTTATTTGAGAGACCAAAACTTATTTTGTTTTCTTTGAAATCAGAAAATTGGCCGGGAACCAGGTGACCTTGCAAGGCAACATGGACCCTGTTATGATGTTTGCACCTAAGGTAAGAAAGTTTTCTGATGGTTTTGTAAGGTTGCTAGTTTAGTGGTTGAGGTATCAACCCTTTGATTGTAAGATAATGGGTTCAATCCCCAGCCATGCCAGGAAGAACATTTTTTACCTTGCTGAAGTTTCCCTTGAATTTGCTCAATCCACACAGCTGCACAAGAGCATTTGGCTATCAGTAGGAATAGAAAAATAGAATGGGTAGCATTTGAACGCTAAACAGACCGTCATATGCCAACAAGCCCCCCCCCCCCCCCCCCCCCCCCCCCATTATGTCATAGATGAAAATGTTAGAATTGTTTGGAATAGTAAAGTAGATGTTTGCCTTTCTTACATTTAAATGTTGCATGAAGTTTTTAATGATGTATGGACAAGAGATTTCGAAGTCTGAATAATCATCAATCGATTCACTTTTACATTGCAGGACGACATAAAAAAGGCTGTGAAAGAAATGCTGAACAAGTTTGGCACACAACGTTACATCGCTAACCTTGGCCATGGTGTGCTCAAGGACACAGACCCAGACCATCTCGGCGTGTTCATTGATGCTATACACACTTATTCGGAGGACATGAATGCTGTGTTGTAGGACATGTGGGAAATTCATTGATGCTATACACATTTTTGCTCGGAGGACATGAGTGATGTGTTGTGAAGCCATGTTGAAACTTCGTTGACACTATGCACACTTACTCAGAGAGTATGAACGGCTTGTTTTGAGATATGACTTGAATTATTACACGTCGTCTTGGTCATAACACACTTGCCCAAGTCATTTTTTTTTCTTTTCAGGTTTCTTGCAGTTAGCCTGGTAAAAATGCCCATTACTTGTTGTGTCCTCAGTATAGCAGAGTTTCGTTTCGTTGACTGAAAATCCTATCACAGAGATATTTTTTCTTTATACTTTATCTCAAATCCTAAGACTGATTTCAGAAAGCACTGGGGGTTTTTTAATTAATTTTTTTTTACATCTCATGAAGAGAACAAAAAGACAGTGATAGAAATTAAAATTTGGCTTATGCACCTGAGTTGTGACCATGACATGTCCTCTATAGAGTTTTTAGTTCGGGCTATTACTGTAGTATTTTGTTTTACCAAAGACAATGCGGATTACTTCAGCTGTTTTCAGTTTTGTGTCATACTACGGGCCTCCATGATTAAAGCCACTGCTTACTGGTTATGTTGTTCAATCTCTCTAAGTGAGCTGTTGACGGGTGCTCTGGTGTGGTTTGCTTCATTTTTCCTATCAGATATCTATCATCCTTGTATCTCCTCCTTCTTTTCTGTGTTTGTTACTCTCATGTAACACCTCTAATCTTTGGCACTTATATGACCTTTTGGCGTTGCAAGTGCTGTAAAACTCTTATTAAAGCTGACATATGTGGGCCTGTTGCATCACACTGATGGGTTATATACTGCAGAAGTACTCAGTCTTAATTTTATAGTTATGTGTTTTACTTTTCATGTTTTCACTAAACTCACCGCCATGATGACCATAGTTGTCTTGGTCGCAAATTTTTCTTTTTATTTCTACAAACAACTAACACATTAATTTATAAGCCAATGGCGCAGCACAATTACTAGAGTAATGTCCTTTAAATCGTTCAGAGCAGTTTCACTTCATAAGAACTAGAATGATTTTCCATGAAATCTGGCCTATTTTTTAAGCAGGGCTTCCCTTTTATGCTGTTTATTTCTGAATTTTTGTTTGAGTGTTCGCTGGTCAAAGATCAACAGACACATACACGGTGCTGAAACTGATGTAAATTGAAAAAACTCATAATATTTTTGAGATTATGAATTTATATGATTCAATAAATTCTGATATGAAATTTTTAAAAATGAAATGCAAAATGATATTGTCGCCAATCGACTTTTAAAACGAGAAGACAAGTTGTAGTTTTTTTTGTAACGTCTGCTGTAAAACAAGAACAAAATAAGATAAAATAAAAATCTTTCTGTTCTGCAAAGATCAACATATCCTGCTGAGCGTGGCTAACTTTCAGTATTCTAACATTAATATAGCTACAGAGTAGGGTTTATTTTAGATGGGTAAAAATACTGGCAGGCAGCATACCAGTCTGAGTCAAGGCAGCGAATGAGTTAACACATTTTAGGACCCAATCAATCATGCACATTTACTGATTGGAGTGAAGTTGTAGTCACGATGTATGTTGAGACTTAGATTCTATTTTTAGTTAGATCTACCTCAAGTGGATGCAATATACTATAATATATTGACCAGTCTCCTTTCCTTTCAGAAGTCCTGGATTTAGAGTTGTCATTCCTCAAGAAATAATGAGCTTTTGTGTCATCTCTGTCTTAAAACAAAAAATGATATTTTGATCAGCGTGTGAAATGAGTATTTTATGAGTATGTGAACAATACTGTGTGTGTGAAAAGATTTTTTATTACACTGATATTGATCATCCTAATGTTTTTACCAGGTTTCATTAGAACGTTTTTTTTGGGGGCTCTATTTTTAATTACTCCTTGTCGGTACAGTTTAATGGATCAGTTCCCTTTTTCTTTCGGAGTCTTTGAGTTTTAGAGGTGTCTATTCCCGAGAGATATTTCACTTTGTTATCTAGCACTGTCTTATAACAGTTGTATCATTTTGATCTGAATATATGAAATTAGTATTTTGTGTGTGTATATGTGTGTGTAGTATGTGTGTGCACAAATGCTTTTGTGTGAAAAGATTTTTGCCTTAGATTATTTGATATTGATTGTCCTTTGTGAAAGCAGAGTATGTCATAGAACCTGCATTCTGAAAATTATTCAAGAAGTTAATGTTCATAACCGTAATGCTAGATTCTTCTTTCTTTGACAAATTAAATGATCTTTTTGCTTTTTGTTGACATTGAAGCCGGAGCTGGAAATTCTGATTTTCTAATCTCGTGTTGAAAAAAAGAAGTCATGGTACCATGCTGATACTGCTACGCTACTTTTTTGTTGCAGATATTTTAGACTGATATTTGTCTGTAGATTTTCTAAAACTGACATCTTGGTAGCAGCTAGGCTGCGTGAAATTTTGTTAATTGTTTGGACTAGACTGAGTGTATAATCAAAAGAGTCAGGAGACAAAAATGTTGAGTCAGTACATCAAAATAAATGGCTCATTACGAGGTATTTGGTACAGATGGATGCATGGTCAGAATTATAGCGTTACTACTGTTTATTCATTTATGGTAAAGCATGTAAATTTGAGCTTGTCTTTTGTTGGTATTGGTCTGTAAAGTGCCCTGGAAATGTCGTAAAACAGATTTCTTGATTTTTTTGGGACATAGTTGCTAGGGAGTGGGATTACCATTTTTTTCTCTTTGTTATTTTGGTTTTGTGGTTTTCTTCAAACTGTCCTTTTTGGATTCTCTAAGCTCAGTCGACAATAGCTCGTAGACAAAGCAGACTGACTAATGATAGTCTTCTGCTGACTTGTGAGGCTCGAAAAGATCTTTCGTTTTATACCATACAACCTATACTGTTTATGATTATCCCTGTTGTCAAAATGGGACAAGTAACTGTAGTTTTGCCCCGCATATCGTACACATAGGGTCATGTGGAAATGTGCAATTTTGTTAAGAAGCAAAATAATATAAAAGTTTGCTTCCTGTCTAAGAGTATTTTTTATTTTTCTATGCTGTCATCACAGTATTTTTGTTGCCTCTGTAACATTGCCATTCAGATCTGTTCAGTCTCTCTGCTTCTGCCATGACATTGTAGTTGATAGTACTTTGGTTTGACGCATGAGCTGTACTTTGTTAGTTTTGTGAGCATGCATTGTTGTGATCTTGGCATAGGCTTCTAATCAGATATGCCATTTTTCAAATAAACAGATATTTATTTTGATGATACAAACTGAGATGCGTTTCTTACTTTGTTGTATTTTCTCTTTTTAAGCACAATGAATACTCTATCGTTTAGTGTTTAGATTATTGTTTACTTTAATGTTGAAGTTAAAGTAGAGGAGACAGCAACTGCGGTTCTGGTTATTGTGTCTTGTTCAAGAACACACCCCAGTGACCACCCACCTAATCACTGTGTCACTATCACGTATCATACGCTTGACATAATTGTCTGTCCCCATCGTTTTATGCAATAAACATTCTGAAATTATGCCAACTGAGCCCAAAAGTGTGAAAGTATGCTATTCTGTTGATTTTAACAAAGAATGATATAGGAAAATAATCAGAAATTATGTAAAAAATTATCAAATTTTGCTAAATTATGCGGGGTGCATAAAACCACGAGGACATACATTTGACTTTAGCTCCCTGACCACTGTGACACTGAAGACCGGTTTATTGTGTTTGGAAATATGTATGATATATTGCTTGGTACAGTCTCTGCCTTTTTTTACACCGTTTATTCCTACTTGAAAAATTAGGTGAGATAAAGGGGTTTCTTATATACGGTACCTATGTTTTTCTTTGTCTTGCTGCTTTTTCCTGATATTGATATCAAAATGAATCTTGTCTGTCCTCATGCTTCTCGCTACTGACCCCCCATTCCCCTTTAAACACATCCTTTTTTGTTGACAAAACACACTCCCTGAGTGGGTGGTTGGTGGATGCTCTGATGTTGTTTGCTCCTTTTTTCCTATTAAACATCTATTGTCGTTATCTCTCCTCCTTCTTTTTTGTGTGTTCTTTTATTCTCTGCTCACTTGTAGCACTTTCAGTCTTCGGTGCTTTATATGACCTAATTGTGTTTCAGGTGCCGTAAAAAGGCTTACAAAAAACCCCCCAAAAGAACACTCATTAGAGTCCGGCCTTCATCATGAGGGATTCAGTGGTACAGCTCACTCAACACTCAACAGTACTGTGGCTGTGGAATGGGTCCCATTCTCCTTGCACCATAGTATGGGTTCTATTCTCCTTTCGTATGGGTTCCATTTTCCTATCACGACAGCATGGGTTTTATTTTCCTTTCATGGATTCCACTACCCTTATCACCACAATGTGGTTTCTATTAATACTATTATCCTTTTGTAGTGGTTCAATTCCCATAATTTCATCATGGTATGGGTTTGATTTTCCCTCTGCAACATTTCCACTCCCATTTCACCACAGAATAGACCCTATTCTCCTTTCGTAATTGTTCCATTCTCCTTTCACCACATTGTAGGTGGTTGTACAGCGCTCTGGCATCAGCAAATAGACGCTCGTTCAGTTCAGTGACAATATTGTCATTTGCTGCTTTCGTGATCTTGTCTATGTAAGTGATGAAGAGAAGTGGAGAGAAAACACACCCTTGTTTCACCCCTGACCTAATGGGGAACCAGTCCGACAGTCCCTCTTTTGATCTAATTACGGCGCACAGGCTGTTTTTATAAAGTGCCATAGTGCCATGATGTACTCTAGCAAAGGTCCTGTTACACTATATTCTTCTAGGACTTCCCAAAGTTGACATCTATTTACCCGGTTGAACGCC
This sequence comes from Aplysia californica, assembly GCF_000002075.1. NCBI lineage: Eukaryota > Metazoa > Mollusca > Gastropoda > Aplysiida > Aplysiidae > Aplysia > Aplysia californica. The sequence continues at coordinate 237,349 of NW_004797764.1, read as the reverse complement.
TTTTCCTGGTCCACGAAGACGATGTTGAAAAAAAAAGGAGGGGGAAAAATTAGGACTATAGATGTTTCAAACAAAAGAAAAAGAACAACGAAAAGAGCACCTGCCAACCACTCACACGATGGGAAGAGGGTGTCACACGATAAAAGTAGGGGTAAATACAATTATCATGATGATAATGAAAAATGTAGGTGGGGTTTTTGTTTTGCTTTTTGTTTACGCCCCACCAACACTGAACAAAACATTTAGGAGGAGCGGGCTGCTTTGACCCTGCCTGCCAGTGCTAGCCCAGTCGGTGAGAGATACAAAGATCCCAACAGAAAGACCGCAAGATGATACTCAATTGAAATTCTCCTCGCTTTGAAATTGAACTGGGGTCTTTTTGTGCGCAATGGTGAAATGCCTGCATACTGTGAGCTTCTAATTTAGAAAAGCAAAATAAGCACATTGAATATTTAAACGCGTACTGGACATGCGTATGCTGCATTAGTCCTATAATATTAGGTGTTAGTCTACTCGTGAGGAAGAACAAAAGGCTTGTACGACACCCCCCCCCCCCCCCCCCACCAAACCCCAAAAAACAACATTAGGCCAAAAAATCTTCAAGTTTAAAAAACAAATGCCTTATCATTATTTTCTTTAGATCTAGATGGGTTTGAAAAAGGAACAACTACCACTGCTAGTTTTCAATCTTGGATGAGCCATGGGGATTCAAAACAAAAGGAGGCTGGGTTTTTTTCGGGGGGGGGGGGGGCGCTGACAAGACCTGCTGTTCAAATCTGCCAGCAAGCGGAAAGTGGAAATCGTGTATAATATAAACATACAATGCAAAAGATTATATTGTGCAGGTCATGCTACAACACAAGAAGAAGATCATCCATGTACCACATAATGCGCTTGTTTACGTGTGTTTGTTAAGGATTATGAATTTTGTTTTTTTAAAAAAGAAAAAGAGTAACAATCTCGGGAAGTGCCATGCGTAAAATAACGTCTGACTGTTAGAACTGCCATAAGAGCCAAGACATTGGATCAGCAGCTCGATCCTCAAATCGTCAGCATTCAGCATAGCATTCGATTTCGATTCAGCGTCCCGAGGAAGTGGGAAAAGTAGATCTTCTACAATCTAGATCTAGATCTAGACCTGGAGTGTAATCTCTGAAATAAGTGGATATAATTTCTTTCTGATCGGTTGATCTCTCGGAAAAATAACTGGGTAAGATTGAACTTTGGTGGACCATCACCGAACGAGGCCCGAACTACTTTTGAGATTCGCTGTGCAATGCCATACTCAGATTGAGATACATACACACTAGATCTATATACCGCTCTTCTAACGTCTTCTTGTCTTATTTTATGCATGCATTAACCATGTTGTTTTGTCATATACAGTAGTCGAACCTGCCCTGACGGCCACCTCTATAAGACGACCACCTGTACAAACGGCAACTTTTCATTCCCCCCCCCCCTTGCGTTTTTTCTATATAATTTTAACTGTGTAAAATGGGCACCTGTCCAATGCGGCCGCGTCCACCATATTTTAACACACAACCCCTATCACACAAAGCAATAATACCTGTCTTAGACGGCCTCCTTAGTGTCTCCATTACGATTTGTCATAAATTGTGCATTGACCCGTGGCCTTGTGGGCGAGCCGTCATAATCCAATCACCTGTCGTTGTTGTTAGGTAGTCGGATCCCTCCCAACCAATCATGTTGCGTAGGCCCCTCCCACTGTTGACCAATAGGTACCAATTTCCAGCTGCTGGTGAGGGAAGCGTGTGATCCCTCATAACCCATGCCCCGCCCAGAACTCATACACAAATCCTAAGTGAGATAAGTGGTCACTGTTTACCCAATCTGTAACAAAGTAACAATGGACGTCAACATGGACTTGTGACAGAAGCGTCGCTCGTTCTTCGAGTGGTAGCGACCCATATGTTTGTTCTACCATAGGACTCGGTCCTCCTTGTCTGACACATTTAGTTTTATTGTCACCCTTGCACAAAATCAGCAACAAAATAACAAGCAAAATACAAACCATCAACAACAGCAAAAACAACAATAATGCGGCTACTTTCGATTGGGAATGGGGTTTGTTTTCTTCATCTTGATCAGTCAGGTCCTGCCTAAGATGGCCACCTGTCTTATACGGCCACTTTTCTCCTTGACAATGGGTGGCCGTCTTACACAGGTTTGACTGTATATTATTGTTGCCGAGGGGCTGCCCCCTGAAACTTCTCTCTCACAGGGGGACAAGCCCCCCTGAAACCCCACACTGTTGTATTATGGCTAGTGCTCATTAATACACATGTAAACACGGTGGGTCCACCAAAGTTATTGGGCGGAATTCTGTAAGGAGCAATCCACTATGAAACAGAGTAGAATAGAGAGAGGGTTAGGGTTTGGTGTAGGGTTAGGTTAGGGGGTTGGGTCAGGGTAAGGGTAGGTCTGTTCTAGTCTACATATCGTTTGTTGGGGTGGTCGCTCATTACAGAAGTCCTTCCGTATTATAATTAGTGTCCGCCTAGCTGTGGTTGTTAATTTCAAAGAAAAGCCCCCCTCCCCCACCCCCTTCCTCACGTATACTTCACATACACACACACACACAAACACACACACAGGCACACACACGCATACACACACACATTCATAAGTCATAAGTCCTAATTGCAGGATGTGGTTTGTTGAAAGCAGTGTTTGAGCATCTCTGCGGTAATGTCACAAGATGGCTCATGAGACTTTTCCTCTCTAACTCTAACTTGATGAGAAGAGTGTAAACCATGCTCCTGTACTCAGCATAGTGCAATTTTTGCTGGGGATAGCTACATAATTCTATATATGTCACATGTGCTCTTATGTTAGGCGCTTTCTGTCGATTATGCGATTTCGGTGGATCATGTGGATCGCGCAACGCATTTTATGGATCCACGGAATGCGCAACAATCCATCGATTCTTGCGCATTCTGCAAATACACAGAATGTGCCTAACATAATTTATATTTGATACTTTTATTAGGCCTCTATATTATTTTATGGTCCGATATCGCTGCACGCTGTTATTAATAGTTACAGAAAACAGGTTTTAAAGTTTAGTATGATATAACAATATTCACATTTTATTTGTTTTCTGCAAGAAATCATAGGTCAATGGTTCTGACTTTGTATTAGGCTGTATGATAACTGTTCACCTTTTCTTGAATCTATCATACATTGTTTTATTTTGAATGTTTCCTTTATAGTGCATATTATATATGTTCTGTATTCTTTTACAGCTATTTTTATCCCAGCAGACCGTCTTAGAACACTCAGAAACATTCTCGTCTTCCCGGGAAGCATACTACAGTGCAAGCTGCGGATTACTCACGCTCAAACACTATCAAACTAACAATATCTTTCACTGTCTATAGAAAACCTCAGAACAAGTAATGAAACTACAGTCAGTGATCCATATGATATCATGTTTCTAACAACAGACAGATATTTAGAAGTATCACAGTGTTCAGTCCTATAATGTAGTTTTCATCATGACTGTATGGTTATGTGTTATATGATATAAGTTCTTATTCTCTGTACGTTATGTGGTGTACCCCATATTATTTCATGTTATGTCGTACTTGTGTCATTCATTGTCCTTGTAAATCTCTGTTCACAGATGAAATCATTATCTTCCGTTTATAATAAATTATGAACTACACAGAGAAGTCTTTCTGCAATGACAATGGGTAGATTCTTTGTTTGATTCTCAAGGAGCGTTTTTTTTCTTCGTTTTATTTTCAGTTCAGGCAAAAGAAAAAAAAAATGCAAGCTATTGCTTGTCATGTTCTGCTGTGGACGAGCGTCCTAGGACTGATGACGTTGTCTTGCATGGATGGTGCTAGAGTAGAGACTGGAGAAGATCACGTCGACCCCTTTGACATCCTGAACTTTGACCCTGCACATGTGCGCATGACGAAAGTAGGTCTTCTTTTGTTTGTCAGTTAACACACTTCTTGAATGGAGCTGTTTTAGATTTATAGAGGTTTTACGGCGCTCGCAACTGCATAAAAGGTCATATGAAGGCCAAAGGGTGGATGTCAACAGAGAAGTCCTTACAGGGAATCGGGCTTACTCTGCTCACCTTTCTAACTTCAACAGCACAAAGTCTTCTTCGACTATCAAGGCACCCCGGAAATAGTAAGTCACAAGAGAATGACAAACATACAAAAGAAGTAGAGGAAAATGACGGTAGTAAGGATTAGGAAAGAAAAAGCAGCAGTTCCCTGTTGCAGTTTAGGCACAGTTATGAGTATGACATTGATGAATGAGCCCATTTACAATTTACAATTTTACTGTGCATAAGAACATGTTAATGTCCCCCCTTTGGGGATGGCTTAAAGACACTTCAATCAGTAGCACCGCCCCGGGGGGTCATGGAGCTGTTATGGAGTGGAACAATGTGTGTGTCTTTATGTGTGTGTGTGTGTGTGTTTGTGCGTGTGTTTATTTTAATTGTATTGAGTTACATTTACCGTGTTTTGCCCTAGCTGTGTAATTATTTTCTTGAAAATTTTTAGCTCACAAAAAAACCCTTTTGATTTAACTCTTTATCTCCAAAGGGGGTAAACCCACTATGCCGGGGCCGTTTTTTTGGTACTGAATTAAAAAATAACAAAAAGGAGACTAAATGGTCATTAAATCAAAACAAGTGAACTTATGTTGATAGTTCTTCATCTAATTAATAAATTCCTAGTAGAGGAAACCTGTTTTCAGCAATTGCCGAGAAGTAATTTGATGTTGAAGTCATCATAAAGGAATGTGGCCGACCCACTGTCAGCAGCTCACCGGCACAGTGGTTCCGACCGCGAGGTGCTAGGAGCGGCTTGCCAGAGATAAAGAGTTATGTGATAAGAGAAGACAAAAGTCACCACACAGTACTTTTATGCTTTTTAAATTTATAGTGTGTGCTGATTCCTGATTTTTTTATAGAGGATGCCCAAATAGACCTCGTGTGATAAGAGTGCTTCAGTTTTGAATACTTTTGATATGATGTAAAGATTTTTTACGTCCAGTTTTTTATTTATATATCAATTATATTTTCTCAGGATCCCAAAGATTCTCAAAATACAAAGGAACATAAACATCCATATGAAAATCCTCGTGAAAATCCCACTGACCTGGAAAATCAGAGAAAAACAACGAAAGAAGATGAACAAGGATCTAACAAGGATGAGATTCCAGGGGGCCAGAAAGCGTCTGAAGTGGGTGCGTCTCAGACGTGTGGATCTCTGACAGCTCTCTTCAAACAGTACCTGAAACAATTGTTGCATCTTCTGGAACCTCTTGTAAGTTTGTTAATGATAATAATAATAATAATAATAATAATAATAATAATGATGATATAAAAATATAATAGATCTATAGAAGATAGCATAGAGCCCAGGTTCCCACTCAACAGCAAGCTCTGTACTAGGGTTATTTGCAAGTCTCTGCAATGGTTGACAGAGTGGTCCATTTAGGATAGTAAAATGAACAGTAAGCTGTGGCAAATAGCAGTAGTCTGCACTGTCTGTTTCTATGACGAGTATTTATGTGGATATTTTTATACGGGGCTTAGTCTGCTTAGTTTAGCTTCAAGTAAACGTGAGGCATATTTAATTTCAGTTGTAGGTAAATAGGCCATATTTCGATTTTTGACTTTTTCAGACATTTCTCAATGCAAAAACATTTGGTCAAGGTCACTGAAAAAAGGGTACCAGAGTGAATAAAATGATGACTTCAGTCAGGACAGAGAATTTGTTCTTGAAGTTATATTCAATGTAATGTTTTTTCAGGTTGGCTCAGTTGGCGGAGAGCATGACGTGTGTCTCAAGGTCAGAGTGACCTATCATGACCTGGCTGTGTTTAGACGATTTGCCAACTCTCACTCTCTCGATGTCCACGATGTTCACGAGTCTTTGAGTCACATACTACAAGATGCACAGAAAGTGACGGCCGCTGGGTCGCGGGTTTTCTGGCTGGAGGAGAAACTGGGAGTGTCCAGTGCCAGCCTGGGACAGGTAACCTCAACAGTAGCTTGACCCCTTGTCGACCTATTTATGATGACCCTGTCTGGTGGTTTTTGGCATGGTTGTTTTCTTTTATTTATCTTTTTTTTTAACTCACTCTTTCAGCCTTATATACGGGTAATGTGAACAGTACAGTAGCAAATCATTTTCAAATTATTTGTGCCTACCTGATCAGTTAGTTTCTGGCATGGTTCTTTCCTTTTTTTAAATTTACGGTACTCTACTCGTACATAGTGGCTTACACTGCCTTGACTTTGATCTTCTATGGTGTCTTTTCCTTGCCCGGTAAGAACACTAGACTTTTATATTTTTCTTCTGTCAGAGAGTACAAAAGTTTACGTCTTATCTATCCGCCCTAGGACAGCCATACTGTCTCCTGTTGGTCCTACTTTTTCTTCTTCTTTTTTTTTTCTTTCTTTTTAAATTAAAAGTTTTACGGCACTTGCAACACAGTAAAGTCATATAAGTTTGTTTTAGTAAGGTTTTACGACAATCACAACTGCACTAGGTCATATGAGCGCCAAGGGGTGGATGTCAATAGAGAAGTCCAAACGGGGAATCAGGCTTACTCTGCTCACCTCTCTAGCCTGAACAGCACAAAGTCTGCTTCGACCATCAAGGCACCTCAAAAATAGCAGTTCATTAGAGAGTGACAAACATACAAAAGAAGTAGAGGAAAATGATGATAGTAAGGATGAGGAAAGAAAAAGCAGCAGTTCCCCCTATGTTGTTCTGGCACAGTATGAGCATGAAATTGATAAATCAGCTCATTTACAATTCCTCTGTGCATAAGAACATGTTACAATCCCCCCTTTGGGAATGGCCTAAAGACAACTTCAGTCAGTAGCACTGGCCCGGTGGGGGTATCATATAAGTGCCGAAGAATAGATTATGTGTTACAAGAGAGTAACATACACAAAAGAGAAGGAGGAGAGATAAGAGCGAAGGAGCAAACCACACCAGAGCACCTGCCAACCACCCACCTACTTCTTCTTTGTGCTCTGTCTCTGTATTGTCTTTGTCTCTATGACTCATGACTTACGGCACTCGCAACACTACTGTCCCATTTGGTAGGTGGTAGGTCCTACTTCTTTTCCTTTTTTCTTTCCTTTTTTGTGTCTGTGTGGGTGGTTGGAGGGCACTACAGATAGATCTTTCTTTTTTCCTTCCCCTGTGTTGTTAGTGTGTATTACTGTTCCCAGCACTAGTTAACTGTTACTGTAATTATGTGCTTCCCTTTGCTCTCCCTGAATGATGATTATTGTGTGCATGTACTTCTGTTGACTCACACTAAATGACTGTCCCCCCCAGGGCTATGCTACTGACTGAAGTTGTCTTTAGGCCATTCCTAAAGGGGGGATATTAACATGTTCTTATGCTCAGTAGAATTGTAAATAGGATGATTTATCAATATCATGCTCTTACTGTGCCGGAGCAACTTAGGGGGAACTGCTGCTTTTTCTTTCCTCATCCTTGCTACTATCGTCATTTTTCCTCTACTTCTTTTGTATGTTTGTCACTCTCTTGTGAACTGATATTTGCGGAGTGCCTTGATAGTTGAAACAGACTTTGTCTTGTTGAGGCTAGAGAGGTGAGCAGATTAAGCCTGATTCCCTGTAAGGACTTCTCTGTTGACATCCACCCCTTGGCACTCATTTGACTTTATGCATTTGGGACCGCTGTAAAACCTTTCTAAAACTAAAACACTTATCATTTTTGTCTCACTGCAGATCTCCATCATTGTTTCGGCAGCAGCGTTTCTGTTTCAAGCTCTCCGAAGAATGAACTGGAAATGGCTACCGTTCATATTGTTCGCTGTGAGCGCAGTCTTTACTTGGTTTGAAATGTTCCAGGTTGGTATTCTTTTTTGTCTCTCTGGGTGGGTGGCAGGTGTTACTGGTTGATTTTACATCCTTGTCTTCTCCTTCTGTTACTTTTGTTTATCAGTCCTGTTACCAATGAATGTTTTTATGTCAATGTGTCTGTATTTGTTACCTGCATCCAATGACCATTATTGTGATGGTGTGTCAATATGTGTCTATCCCTGGATTCAATGACTGGCATTGTTCCACTCTATTTGTTTTTTCAACACAAACACAGACACAATTCTCTTTATTTGTTTTCCAATGGCTTGCTCTTTTCTATGCATTTTCTCCTTCTTTCCACCCTCCTTCCTTGTCTTTTTCTTCTGTATTCCTAGTTTTGGTAGTCATGTGTTGCGATGCGGGGGAATCTGACGCTTGTCAATTTTTGGGCAAAAGAGATAGTAATATAATCTTAACGCTTGTTCATTTGTCTTGCATTTGATGAAAAAAAAAATACCAGTCTATCTTGAATAGAAGTCGAGATATTTACGAAAGGGGGCGCCAGGTTTCAGAGGTAAAAAATTAGCGAGGAAATGTTTGTCTGTCTGTCTCTCTCTCTCTCTCTCTCTCTCT
>NW_004797764.1:203509-225549 GCF_000002075.1 Aplysia californica | reverse complement strand
CCCCCCCCGAAATCACCATCACTTCTCTGTCAAGGTGAGGTTTTTCCCCTCTGTTTTACATTCCTGTTACTTTTTAGATATCCAGTGAACATGATCTCTGTTGAGTCGTGTGCTTATTTTTACTCTAACTCAACATCATCATCGTTGCCTTTCACACCCTGGATCCGGAGATAGGCCACGAACAAACACTTTCCACTTTTCCCTATCCTGGGCTTGTCGCTTGATGTCACTCCATGTCTTCCCACTTTTCTGTACATCCATTTTCATGACTCTTCTCTAGGTTCCACGTGGTTTCCCCCTTGATCTTTTACCCTGTGGTTTCCAATCTAATACTTTTCTTGTAATGCAGCTGCTTGACTTCCTGAAAGTGTGTCCAATCCATCACCAACACCTTCTTCTCACCTCATCTCTGACTGGGCTCTGTTTCGTTCTTCTTAATACTTCCTCGTTGGTGTTACTGTCATGCTTGTTTTGTTTGTTTGAATAAAGAGAAGCACATATTATACACAATAAGTCAGTGCAGTGAAAAAGTTGGACAGAGAGACTGAAACAAGTGAGGGAAAGGAAAAAGTAGAACTGAACAGTGGCACCTGTTAATCATTTCAAACTCCAATTGCCCGATTTATTCAAGGAAAGTCTAATGTAGAGGTTTACTGTTTTAGCCATTGTATTAAACTTTAATAAACCAGTGTCTGTGGTGTGTGGGTGGTTGGCGGGTGCTCTGGTATGGTTTGCTTCTTCTTTCCTATCAAAGATCTATCGTCTTTAACTCCCCTCCTTCTTTTTTGTGTTTGTTACTCTGTTGTAACACTTCTAATCTTCAGCACTTATATGACCATATCATGTTGCAAGTGCCGTAAAACTCTTACTAAAACTAAACTTTCAGAAACCAGTGTCTGTTGTGTAGTAGTTAGGTGCTTTGTTGTTGCATGCAGAAGATCCGAGGTCGATTCCCTTTTTGAGAGAATTTTTATGGAGTGTGTCGGTCTTTCTGATGGGATGTTGATGTTGTATCCCCCCCGTCCCTGGTAGGCTCTGGCAATCAATGCCTTTCACCCCTGGCAGGGTATCTATAGGCCACATACAAGCTCCTTCCATTTATCTCTGTCCTGGACCGTCCTTCCTTTAGCTCCTTCCAAGTGAGCTTCATCTCTCTCATGTCCCTTTCCACGCGTCTCCTCCATTTTTCCCGTGGCCTACGCCTGCCTCGTGCTCCCTGTGGGGTCTACCGGATCAAAGCCTGCCTTTTGAATGATACGTAAACACCTCCCTTTTTGTTGTTGTTGAGTTTAACTATTTTACATTTTTTAAAAATCTTTTAATTTTTCTCTTCCCAGGTACAGGAGATACGCCACATGCCACAAGGTGCTCTAGACACTGATGACAGTAATGTTGCAGCGCCATCTTCAGCAGGTCGGCTAAACAGAGGAGGAAGAGGAGGAGGAGGATCAGTGCGCCGCCTAGTGAGTGCTGAAGAGTCCTCACTTTCTGAACGTATGTCCGCTCTGTCCATCAGCCCGTCTGAGACTGTGTCAGCAACAGACCAGAGACAGGAAAATGTTGAGACCCCTGTCTCTCGGTTCACTCCCAGCGTGCCGGCAGCTGAGCGGAGCGTGTCTGCGAGATCAGAGGATTACTGCTCCTCTGCCGTAGCTTCCTCAGCTGGCTCTAGGGCTGGAACAGCAGCTGTATCCAGCTCAGAAAACCTTCCCTCCAGCAGCACGGATGTCTCTGTTGTAGACAAAACAGTGGCTGCTGTAACTTCAGAGGATCTCTTGAGCAGCAGCACAGACATTTCTGGCACAAATAAAACAGCAGCTGTCACGACTTCAGAAGAACTTTCACGCAGCAGAACAGACAAAACAGGTGCTGTTGTTACTTCAGAAGAACCTATACACAGCAGTACAAAAAAAGCGGGTGCTGTAATAACTTCAGAAAACCTCTCACACAACAGAACAGACAAAACAGCTGCTGTTGGTCCGTCAGAAGAACTTCCCTCCAGCAGTTCTGACGTGGCTGTTGTAGACAACACTAGACCTGCGCGTTCATGTGAGTCGCGTACGTGTAGCAGTCTTGACTCTCCCACAGGAGTCGGTGTAGCGGGATGTGTGGATGACGTGGACAGTCTAGCCGGAGGGGATTCTGTCTCGTCTAATATGGACAGTGAGAAGAAGGTTTGAATTTTTCCTCAAATGGACAATGAGGTGGTTTTCCCACTATGAGATGAAAGTTTTGGGGAGTAGACAGTGCGGTGAAAGGTGAATGTTTTGAAGGTTTTCCTGAAGAATGGTCAATGAAATGAAGGTTTGCCCACAATGGGATGAAAGTTTTCGTGAGTAGACAGTGAGCAGTGAGAAAAAAAGGTGAACGTTTTAAAGGTTTTCCTGAGTGGACAAAGTTGTGAAGGTTTGAAGATTTTCCTAAATGGTCAGTGAAATGAAAGTTTGCCCACAATGGGATGAAAGTTTTCCTGAGTGGACAATGGGGTAAAGGGTTTCCCAAACTGACAATGAGACGAAGGTTTTTCCCACAGGGAGATAAAGGTTTTCCCAAAGACTTGGTTCTTGACAGCCACCAACCTTAACGGTATCAGAATGTTGTGATATGTTTTTTTTAATGTACATATATTTTTATGTTATTTACTCCTCTCTTACCGAGACTTGAGAGGAATGTTATATGGCCTATTCATCTATTGCCCATTTTATGAAATCTCTAAGCCACAATATCATTATTTTACTAGGGAATGAAATGAGTGTAAATTTTATCTCTTCACTTTGTCTGAAAGAAAGTGTACATATATTTTATGATGTTTCTTTTTTAGTTCTTGGATTGATGTAGGGAAATGACTAACAGCTAGCTGCTGTGCCATATAACTGAGAATGTTGATTTTGCACAATTTGTTTAGAGTATTTTAGATTTCATGAGTGAGCCCATGTCTATAAAATTTATTCCTTGGAGATTTTCATTAAAGTGTTTTAAGAGATAATCACACAGAGTTCTATCAGGCATTTTGCTTATGTTCGAACATGGCGCTTTATTCAAGTTGGAGCACATTTCTTGCTTGTTCTTCATAAGGTCACGCCAGACGTCCTCACAAATGGTGCGTTCCTTTGGAAGTGCCTCGAAGTTGACAGAAAGCTTGTACCAATAGAGATTGTAGTAATAGTGGACACAATAATGAAGACCAAGAAGATCACTTGTCTCTTTGGATTTTTTTCTTCTATGTCCCATTGAAACATTTTTCTATTAGTATCTGTGGTGTAATTATTATGCTCTGTGCTGTGCACTGCACTCTCAGGACACTATGCTCCCCCATCTTTCAGCCTACACGCCCCCCCCCTTCCCTCATCATACTCTCCTCTCCCTCACCATAGTCCCCCTCCCACCCCCCAGGACGGTGCTACCAACTGAAGTGTCTCTTGCCATTCCCAAAGGGGGGACACTAACATGTTCTTATTCACAGTAGAATTGTGAATGGGTTGATTCATCAATGTAATGCTCATATCTGTGCCTGAACTACAACAGGGAACTGCTGCTTTTTCTTTCCTAATCCTTACTATCGTCATTTCCCCTCTATTTCTTTTGTATGTTGTTTGTCACACTCTTGTGACCCACTATTTCCGGGGTGCCTTGATAGTCGAAGCAGACTTTGTGCTGTTGAAGCTAGAGACGTGAGAAGAGTAAACCAGATTCCCTATAAGGACTTCTCTGTTGACATCCACCGTTGGCGCTCATATGACCTTATCCAGTTGCGAGCGACATAAAACCTTACTAAAACTTAAAAACCCCAATACCCATACCCTTACTTATCAATATCGTAGACTATAAAGTTCAGTAAACCCATACCCTTACATATCAATGATTAAAAACTAAATTCAATAAGGAGACTCTCCTGGTCTAGAGGTACAGTGTTTGCCTCTCGTTCTAGAAGTCCCAGGTTCGAAACTTGACAGCAACGGGGGAAATTTTCTTTTCTAAAAATTTTCTGCTCCCATCTTTCCTGCTCTCTAATCATGTTCTGTCGTCTGCTTCCCTCTCCACTTTCTGTTCTCTCGTCCCTCCCCCCTTCACTCTTTGCCCCATCCTCTGGGCTCCTGACTCTTTCTGCAGCCTTTCTACTGCTACTCTTTGGCTCCTTCTTACTGCTGGTTGATCTTAGGATAGTAAGATCTAACACCTAGCCTTCTTGGATAAGGGCGAAAATCTCGGAGTTCACATGTGCAAATTGTACACGTTTGAGATCCCATGGTGGCCCTAAAATCGATAAGAGTAGGCTCCAGCTGCCATCCGCGCAAAATTAAAATTAATTTCTATCAAACTAAACATGCATAATGTGTTCCGCGCGCTCATATGACCTTATGCAGTTGCGAGTGCCGTAAAACACTTTCCAAAACAAAAACAAAAGTTCAATAAATGCTTACTTTTATCGATGGAAATAAACTAAAAAAAGCCTTTAAACGCATAGACAGTTCTCTAAGGAAAATTCTAGAGAGATGCTCCATGTCTCATTTCCAGCAAAACAACATCCCCCCCTTCCCTGTCTCCCCATTGTGTTGTTGGCTGCTATCAAAATCTACCCTGCAGCAATGCATGAAAATGTGATCATCATCACTGACCCCCTCCCCTCCTTTCCCCATAAGTCATCATTCCCCCCCCCCCCCCTGAAAACTGTTAAGTTGATGCTAATACATGTAATGATATGCTTCATTCGGGGAGGGAGGGGGAGTGAAGGCTGGAAACCTTTACTTTTGAATGATGATACTTTTATTGTTTTCTTGTCTTTTATTAGTTATCTTACCTACTGCTGAAGATAAGGGAAACTAAAACAACGTAATATGCTGAAGGCACTAAGTTGTGGCAAAGTTGGAAAGGTGAAAGCTCGACTCTCGCAGGGACAAAAGGAGAGAAAGAGCCCGTGGTTGTGTAACTGTATGTAAACGTACGAGTATTATACAAGATGGGTTCAAGAAATCTTTAGTCTAAATATGAAGGAATAAAGATACATGTACAGCTTTGTAACTTGGCACACACACTTTCATTTCTCTACATAATCACCATGCGGAGTTACTCATTTCTGCCACCCCTCTTCGACCTTCAAAAGTCCTTGAGAAAAAAAAAAGACCCAGAATGGGCTCCTAACCAGTCTTTTACAGCTCCAGTGGCGTCCTCGTTGTCATGGAAACGACGTCCTTTCAGTGATTTTTAAAGATTAGGAAACAGAAAAAAGTTTGAAGGGGCTAGGTCTGGTGAATAAGCTGGGTGTAGTAGGATTTCAAAGCCGCATTGTTCTGCTGTCTGGACTGCATGTTGTGTCCTGTGCGCAGGGGCGTTGCCATGCAGTAGGAGGACCCCATTACGGAGTTTTACACGCCTCTTTCTTAACAATTCAGACCGCAATTTTATCAGCAAACCCGAATAGTAGTCCCCTGTGACTGTTTTTTTTTTCATTTTCCTGGTAGTCAGTCAGGATGATACCTTCACACTCCCCAAAACACGACAGCATGACCTTTTCACTTGATGGTGTTACCTCTACCTTCTTTGGTGAGGCAGAAGAAGGGGTTTTCCATTGCATTGAGGACTTTTTTGTTCTGGATCAAAATGATAAATCCATGTTTCATCCATAGTCACCATGTTTTTTAAAGAAATGTGTGTCATTGGACTCAATTCGAAGGAGAGTTTTGCAGGACTCAACCCTCTGCTTCTTTTGCTCACTTTTCAAAAGGCGGGGTACCCACCGCGCAGGTAACTTATTCATGTTAAGATGGTCATGGGGAATCGTTTCAATTGATCATACTCTGATTCCCTTTTCACTTGAGAGCTGTTTAACAATTATACGTCGGTCTTGCAAAGCCAGTTTCTTCAGTCTGGATACATTCTCTTCAGTTACCACAAAGGATGGGCGCCCTTCACGATCTTCATCCATCACCGACATGAATCCAGATTTGAATTTACTAACCCAGAATGTCACAGTATTATAACGAGGACATGTGTCACCATAAACTTGGATAATTTCCTGAAAAAATGTCCGAAAGGGATTTTCCTTGCAAATGTAAATGCTTGATAACTGAGCGATATTCAACTGGCTCCATGGCACAGCTTCAGCAAAGAAAAACCAAACGTTTTTGTACATGGTTTCATTGAACACGCTGACTAGTGTCTTATTATTGTCGGATTTTCCTGAAAATTTGCATGCTGTGTTACAAAAAATTTTTCTAAAGGCTGAAAGGCTGGCGAAATTTCATCACTCTATCATGATTTCTTCATACCCAGACCAAATACTTATTGACCCCCCCCCCCACACGCATATTATATATACTCTTTGAAACACAGTCATGCAAAAATAAACAGTTTTTGGCTATATTTTCAACACATACATTATTATTCAGGGATGTAGACAAAGAAGGGGACTCGTGGCCTAGAGGTTAAGGTGTTCGTCTCTCATTCAAAGGGCCCGGGTTCGAATCAAGGTAGCGGCCGAAATATTCTCTTCTCCAAAATTGTCTCCTTTCACCTCCTTTCCTGCTCTCTAGCAAAGTTCTGTAGTCTGCTTTCGTCTCCATTTTCTTCCCCCATCCCCTCACCTCCTTTGCCCCCTCCTCTGGGCTCCTGACTCTTTCTGCAGCCTTTTTACTGCTACTCCTTGGCTCCTTACTACTGTCTTTCAGCTGCGCCCCTGATCTTCTGGTAGTAAGGATATACACTTAGCCTTCTTGGACAAGGGCGAAAAACCTCGGAGGCCCCGTGAGCAAGTTGCGCACGTTAAAGGTCCCTTGGTGGTCTAAAATCGATAAGAACATGTTTCGGCCGCCACCCAGGCAGAATTCAAAATTTCCTACCAACTGAAAATTTTTAATGTGTCCCGCGCGCTCATATGGCCTTATATAGTTGCGAGCGCCGTAAAACTCTTACAAAAAACAACAACAACAACAACCCAACGAAACAAAAAAAACCTAAAAATAAAAAGTAGACGAAGAGGGACAGTAACGGAGTGTGATAACCCCTCGGCATTGATGGCGGCTAGACATCGTCACGTCGACGCTAGGGGCCAAGGGAGCTGAGTGGCTGTTCCTTCACTATTCAATTAATCAGGCTTGCTTTTTTTTGTATTTTGGTAGTGTTTTACGGTACTTGCAACTCAATAAGAAGCCCGTACGAGTAATAATAATATGAGTGCCGAAGATTAGAAGTGTTACAAGAGAGTAACAAACACAGAAAAGAGGGGGAGATAAGACCGATAGATGTTTGATTGGAAAAAAGGAGGAAACAAGTCCAGAACACCCGCCAACCACCCGCATTAATCTTGTTAAAACCATAACAGACCATACCTATCACAATAATATCCCAGATGAGCATTATCATCGCGGCGGTGTAACACGCTCAGAACACTACCACCATGCAATAAAGCTATCCCCGTGGTTTTATGCACCCCGCATAATTTAGCAAAATTGATCATTTTTTTGCATAATTTCTGATTATTTTCCTTTATCATTCTTTGTTAAAATTAACAAAATCGCATAATTTCACATTTTTGGGCTCATTTTGCATAATTTCAGATTTTTACTTTCCTAAAAAGGACAGGGACAGACAAAGACTACCGTAATGGTTTTGGCGTAAGCTTTCCTGCCATGAACACCACCATTGTGATTTTTTTGCACATTCTGTAAACTTAGTGACTTTGGCGCACGCTATGAACACTATCTAAAGCCAAAAACACTACCGCTTACCTTACACGCCAGACTGATTACCCACGCCAAAAACACTATCGTCATTCTTGAATAAATACTATTGCGGTTGTTTTCGTGGTTTGGACATTATGTTCAAAACGCTATCCCAGTATTTTTAAGACCAGTAACTTGGGCAGAAAAAGCTAAATCGATACAACTACAACACACACAGACATGGGGAAAAATGCGAAAAAAGCCCCAATGTTACTTTCGGTTTGTCTTTTAAAATGAGAAACGCAGGCTTATTTCCGCTGTTTTTTCCTACTTCTTAGAAACACGATTTGGTTTTAAAGATTCCGCAAAATGTCCAGCCAGTCTTGCTACACATCACAATGGCTAACTTGGGCAGCATGTTTAGTGAGATTGAAAAGTTTTTTACTGCAAGGAAAAATATCCCGAGACGTTGGATGGGGCAGCCAGGTAAAAAGACAAATTTTAAACGGAATGCAAGAAACTACTCACTTTTGGACGGCATACTCTACCGTTGGGATTTGCGTCGTTGACCGAGTGGTTAGGCTACCGGACTCGTAATCGTGGGGTTGCGGGTTCGGGGGTTCGAGCCGCGGGCCCGACGTTGTGTCCTTGGGAAAGACAGAGAACTTTACACGAACTTTCTTCACTTCACCCAGGTTGAAATGGGTACCCAGTCTCGCGAAAGGTCTTGTCAGTATGTTAGTGTTTTAGCGCCTATAAATGGCTGCTTGCACTGTATGCTTCCCAGGAAGTTGAGATTGTTTCAGAATGCTCTCAGGTCTGCTGGGGTAATAGTATAGATTAGGAAGCGCATATAGCTTGCTGCTGAGCGGGGATTTGCGCTATACAAATGCTATCTATCTATCTATCTATCTATCTATCTATCTATCTATCTATCTATCTATCTATCTATCTATCTATCTATCTATCTATCTATCTGTTATCATTATTATTAATTTATTATTAATTTATCATTATTATTATTATTTTTAAAAAAATTTGAATCCACAACCTCCTGGTTGGGAGATGAACGCTCCAGCTAGTTCCTCTCGTTGCCATTTTTTCAGTGAAGTGTTCAGTCTTTGGAACAAGGTTGCGGAAAAGAAAAAAGTCGAAGAATTCACGATTTTCTTGACATCTTTATTTCGAGTTTTGCTTGTATCTTTTCGAGTTTTTAATAGTGAGAACAACCTTTGGAACGAACAAGGTTGCGGAAGAGAAAAAATTCAAAGAATTCACGATTTTCTACACATTTTTATTTCGGGTTTTGCGTGCATCTTTTCGAGTTTTTAATAGTAAGAAAAGGCCCAGCGGAAACATCACAAGGCAGTCGCTGCGCGCTCATATGACATTATGCAGTTGCGAGCGCCGTAAAACTCCTACTAAAACAAAATACATGTAAAAACAGTCGTTGCAGTGGAACCCACAGGGAGCACGAGGCATGGGTAGGCCACGGGAAACATGGAGATGTGTGGAAAGGGACATGAGAGAGATGAAGTTCACATGGAACGAGTTTGAAAGGTTGGCCAAGGACAGAGATAAACGGAAGGAGCTTGTATGTGGCCTGTACCCTGCCAGGGGTGGAAGGCAGAGATGTACAGTAAAAAAGTATAACAATTATTTTAGGATTTTGAAATGTTTTCGAGATTCGTGATATTCGAGTTTTTTTGGTTCCATTGTATGTGTGTATCTCAGCCGTCCCTATTTGGCCTTTTCGGTCCGCGGGCCCCAGTAAACAAAAGCTGGGGGCTCTCGTGGCCTAGAGGTTAAGGCGTTCGCCTCTGATCTAAAGGTCCCGGGTTCGAATCCGGGTAGCGGCCAAAAATTTTTCTCTCTAGAATTGTCTCCTTTCCTTCTCTCTAGCATTGTTCTGTCGTCGCTTTCGTCTCCTCTTTCTCCCCCCACCCCCTCACCTCATTTGCCCCCTCCTCTGGGCTCCTGACTCTTTCTACAGCCTTTCTACTGCTACTTATTGGCTCCTTCTTACTGCTGTCTTTCAGCCACAACCCTGATCTTCTGGTAGGAAAGATCTACACCTAGCCTCTCGGACAAGGGTGGAAAATCTCGGAGGGCCCGTGTGCAAGTTGTGCACATTAAAGATCCCTTGGTGTTCTAATATCGATAGGAGTAGGCTTCGGCCACCACCTGGGCAACAATTCCTAACAACTGAAAATGTTTAATGTTTCCTGCGCGCTCATACATGTATGACCTTATGCAGTTGCGAGTGCCGTAAAAAAAAACTTATTAAAAAAACAACAACAAAACAAACAAAAACAACAACAACAACAACAAAAACAACAAAAGCAACAAAAGCTGACTAACTAGTATGAATATATAATGTTTATTGCTATTGATTTACATATTCTAGTTTTTCTGTTGTCAAGTTATGTACGGTACAAAATGTTGTGTCTCTATTGCTCATGTTTGTTTGTGCTGACACTTTTGTGATTAATTAATTATATATATATATATATATATATATATATATATATATATATATATATATATATATATATATATATACACACAAATATATTATAATAAAAATGGGCATTGACGTCTGGATCTGTTGTATTAAGTCATCAATTCTTTGGATTTTTGTTTCATTTTTAAAATATATTTACTCCAATTATTATGTCTTCGTATACCTGGTAGCCTATCTTTGTTACCCTCTCTGATTGTCTGCAAGCTCCTGTTTGTCTTGTACTTGTACTCTTTCTGTCTAATTCTCTCTGAATATTTTGTCTTTGTATTTTGCAGTATTTTTTCCCGTGACCTTTTTCTGTCTGTCTGCCTCAGCATCTGTCTCTCTAATCTCCTTCTCTCTATGTAGTAAGCATTATAACTAAGAGATGGCACCTGAAATGAGGGTTTTGCTTTAAAATAACATTTAAAAAACTCGTTCCTTTAGTTTAGCCACTATTGTGTCATTTTACCAAGCATTATGTCTCAAATAGATTCTAAATGCGTTTGAAAGGCAGTGATTTACAATTTCTGAGAACAAATTTGGAATTAAAATTGCATTTTCTTCGAAATCATATATTTCTGTACCACGATGAGAAACGGCATTGCTAAAACAGACAGAAATGAAAGTCAGCAAAAACTCAAGCCCACTAAACATCACCACCGACTGTACACTGCTCAAACAGATTGGGGGATGCAATGCATATTTACAGAGGACCAAAGTTTGGACAGGGAAATTGAAATGAAGACCCCCAAAAATGCAGTACCCTATCAACTGTCACCACTACTCACCCATTATAAACACCTAGCAATAGAAGTAGAAATACATATTATCAAAAGCATATATTCCTTCCAACACTGACTCTCTAATGCCAGACAAGGCGACTATGGCACAAGAGAAAGATCTTTGACTGTAAGATAAGAGTATACAGTAAAGTAAGTAACTTAGCAGGGGAAAAAATCCCAACATTCAGTAAAATATATACACAATAAAAAGATTGATAATTATTGGTCAATTTTTCACGAAGCAAATGGTCGAATTTTCATTTCGCAAGAGGTGACAGATTTTGTCCATCCAGTGACACTCTTCCAGTTCATGCCCATGCTTCCTGCAATGCCCCACTTTCCATTGAGATTCACGTAATGGCAGCTATTGTACCACCAAGCTCCGTGATTATAATTGGCGCAGACTGATGAACTTGAGTCGTTGTCTCGGTCCTTAGTTGAGAAAGCTTGCCCATTGTGGATGGCCATGTCGTTTGCTACATTACCAGAAAACCCGGATATTTGAAGTTTGTAGTTTTTAGATTCTCCATACAGTAAAAAGTTGTTGTAGATGGCAAAGTTGTCTTTTCCGTTGAATGCGAAATCGATCCTCAGTTCGTATTGCTTCTGGTGATGAGAACGAGAGGGAAATTTAAACAACTGTTTTACAGATGAGCGTGATTTCAACACAGACAAATTTAATGCAGTCTTTGAGTTCCACAAGGAAAATAATAGCCTGTCCTGGATACGGACGGTACAGACAGGTTAAAAAACAACAACACGCACCCCCCCAAAAAAACACCCCAAAACAAACAAACAAACAAACAAACAAACAAACCAGCAAACAAACAAAAAAACCCCCAACAAAACAACAAACAACTCCCCAAAGAAAAAAACAACGAGTTAGCTTTGATTGATTTTGTTTCTCCGAAAAAAAAATTCTTCTGAGTCGAGCGTATTAGTGGGTGAACATCACACGTCCACGGTTTTAGTTCAAATGTATGTCTAGTGGGCCATTAATTTACCACAAAGAAAAAAAAACGAAGAAGAAAAACATAACCGAAAATTTCTATCCCGTATCAAACACAGATACCGAGTATAAAGACATCGGTTCCATCGCGCTTCAGACAATTTAAAACTGCAAATATTACTGAACGATTGTTTTTGCTTGTTTCTTTGTTTGTTTTTTAGAAGTGAGAATGAGTGGGCGATTGTAACAAAAAAAGAAGAAGCAATCGGATGGTTTCATCGACCAAAATGAAGCTATTAATTTTTTTTTTTGACTCTAAAGATAAGTATAGGGTGGCCTAGAAGTTAAGGTGTTAGCCTCTCATTCAAAGGTCCCGGGGTTCGAATCTGGGTAGCGACCGAAGAATTTTCTTCTCTATAAATTGTCTCTTTCTTACTGCTGTCTTTCAGCCACACCCCTGATCTTCTGATAGAAAAGATCTACACCTAGCGATCTGTTGCAAAAAATACAAAATATGATAATAATGTGGGAGTAAATACGTAAGTACTTTTTATTCACTGCTCCAGGACACTGACTCGTATCACAAAAAACCCACACATTTTACATAATTTTTTTTTTTTTTGGTAAGTGTTTAACGGCGCTCGCAACAGCATAAGGTCATTTGAGCCCGCGGGGCACATTAAACTTTTTCAGTTGGCAGGACATTTTTGATTTTGCCCTGGTGGTGGTAGAAGCCTACCCTTATCGATTTTAAACCACCAAAGGATCTTTAATGTGCGCAGCGTGCACACAGGCCCTCCGAGATTTTTTGACCGTTGTCAGAGAAAGCTAGGTGAAGGTCTTTCCTACCAGAAGATCAGGGGTGTGGCTGAAAGACAGCAGTAAGTAGGAGCCAGGGGTAGCAGTAGAAAGCCTGCAAAAAAAACTAAGAGTCAGAAGCCCAAAGGAGTGGGCAAAGGAGGTGACGGGGTGGGGGCAGAAAGAGAAGACGAAAGCAGACAACAGAACATTGCTAGAGAGCAGGAAAGGAGGTGAAAGGAGACAATTTTTAGAGAAGAAAATTTTTCTGTCCCTACCCGAATCCGAACCCGGGACCTTTGAATGAGAGGCCAACACCCTAACCTGTAGGCCACGAGAGCCCCCTTACAGACGTTTGTTTGTTTGAGTAAAGAGAAACACAACGACACTCCTTTAGTGCTGGGACAGACAGACAGACAAACACCTGGGGAAAAGTAAAGAAGTTGGCCCTACCAGTAGCACTCTCCAATCACCCACTTATACAAAAGAGACTTCTGTGAAAACAGAAAATCAGCTCGGTATTTGAAAAGAAAATACTAAAGTAAATGCGAATTACCGTATTTGTCAGCTGGTGGATTTTCTCCAAACCAAACCAGAAGTTTCCAGCGAGGTCTCCAAACCCGTTCTTATAGTCTGCCCAGCCACGATAGAAGTCCACGTCGGCCGAAACCCGTCTCTGTGTACAGACAGAACTTTAGATTGTTGGGACTATTATCATACTGCAATTACAAAATTAGATCCTCAAACAGTCATGGCAGCGTTGACAAAATGGTTCAACATGTCCCGTGGTTTTATGCACCCCGCATAATTTAGCAAAATTTGATAATTTTTTGCATAAATTCCGATTATTTTCCATTATCATTCTTTGTTAAAATTAACAGAATCGCATAATTTCACATTTTTGGGCTCAGTTTGCATAATTTCAGAATTTTTCTTGCTTAAAACGACGGGGACAGTTCAACGACCACACAGAGGATGAAGGCACCACATCACACAAAATGGATAGACTAAGGGAAGCTGATGTCTAAAGAAGGTCGGGGAAAGACAGCAACCTGCGTGGAAAATCCAGAAGAGTATCCAACCAGCTGTTAACTGGTACGATCAGCAGGCAGACTCTTTCATGGATCCTGGAGAGGAGGGAGGAGCAGCTATGGCATTGTGCCTCTCTCCAACCAAGTACATTTGTAAGTAAGTATGTTAAATCAAATTGATACAATTATCATACCGGTCTATGGTTCATTCTAATTCTTGAAGTAAAACTAGATACCTTAGTACGAGTAAATTTTTAGCAACAATTTAACTTACAGGTAGATCTGTTATAGGGTTTTAAAAAAATCATTATTGAAGTTACGACCCTTTGTGTGCATCTAGCTCGTAACAGAGCATTACTGTGACATGATATTGATTTCACCTGTATCATATCAGCCTGTACAGCAGTAAAAAAAATGATGATCTTACCTGTGTTGTATTAGTCTACATAACAGTAAAATAATGATGATCTTACCTGCATTGTACTGGCTTGTATTGGAGTGAAATGTTGCTCACACTTGTATTGTATATGCCTGTATTCAGGTAAAAATCTTGTGAATAATCTTACCTGCTTTCGTCTCTTCTTTCTACCCCACCCCCCCACCTCCTTTTCCTCCTCCTCTGGGCTCCTGACTCTTTCTGCAGCCTTCCTTACCCTCCGTAAATGAATGTTTCTTCTAATAAACGAGATAATCAGTTGAAAGCGTTAGAACTGTTTCTGAATCTTCCGCCTCCGTTTTAGTTGCATGCGGTGAACACACACGCTTCCTCATTTCCCACCAACTGAAAATGTTTGGTGTGTCCTGCGCGCTCATATGACCTTACCTTATGCAGTTGCGAGCGCCGTAAAACATTTACCGAAAAGAAAAAGGAATAACCTCACCTGTATAACTATCCACCCGCCGCTGTCAGTCTTGGTGTCGCAGACAACAGTCATGCCGTTAATGAGAGTGACCACGGGTCGGTGTTTTGAACTCTGTACGTCAGCACACGATTCGGGCTGGGGGAGAAATCTTTGATTTTAATAAGAGTTTTACGCACTTGTAACACAATTATATGTATACGCACACACACACACACACACACACACACACACACACACACACACACACACACACACACACACACACACACACACACACACACATATATATATATATATATATATATATATATATATATTTATAAGCACCAAAGATAAGAGGTGTTACAAAAGAGTAACAAACACAACAACAACAACAACAACAACAACAAAAGAAGGGATAAGGACGATAGGTGTTTGATGGGAAAGAAGGAACAAACCGCATCTGAGCACTGAGCACCCACTAACCACCCACGAGATAAAAACAATAGAAAAAGAGTAGAGTGGTGTGCAGCTGTGTGAGATGGCGAGGTAAAATCGGGCAGGCTTCTACACAGTACAGAGGATCCCAGGCGGGCTGAGGAGACAGGTGGAGTGGCAGCTAGAAGCCAGAATCCGGAACTTGAGATGTCAATCATTCAGTTGATCATTCATTCAAATTTTCAATTTATCACTCAATTAATTTATCAGTTATCGCTTAGTCAATTTCTCAGTTTATCCCTCAATCCATTTTCGAATTTATCCCTCAACCCATTTCCGAGTTTATCACGGAGTCAATTTCTCAATGTATCACTCAGCCAGTTTTTCAATTTGTCACTCAATTCATTTTCCAGTTATAGATTCTATTGTCAATTTTTCAATTAAAAATTCCGTCATTTTTTAAATTTATTACTGAACTTATTTCCCAGTTATAATGCACTTAATTTCCCAGTTTACGCTCTGTCTGTTTCCCAGTTCATCACAAAGTTAATTCCCAATGTATCACTCAGTCAATTTCCCAGTTATCATTTATTGAATTTCTCAGTTTATCTCTCAGTTCATTTACCGGCCGGGGGCTCTCGTGGTCCAGAGCTTAATCAATAGGTCCCGGGTTGGAATCTGGATAGCTTCTGGAAATTTTCTTCTCTTAATTTTTCTCCCCCTTTCCTGCTCTCTAGCAATGTTCTGTCATTTGCTTTCGTCTCCACTTTCTACCCCCACCTCTTCTCCTCCTTTGTCCCCTCCTCTGGGCTCCAGACTCTTTCTGCAGCCTTTCTACTGCTACTCATTGGCTCCTTACAGCTGTCTTTCAGCCACACCCATGGTCTTATAGTAGGAAAGATCTACGCCAAGCCTTCTCGGACAAGGGCGAACAAATCTCAGAGATCCCGGGTGCAAGTTGTGCACGTTTAAGATCCCTTTGTGGTCCAAAATCGATAAGAGTAGGCTTCGGCCGCCACTCAAGGCAAAGTTTAAAATTTCCTACCAACTGAAAATGTTTAATGTGTCCCGCGCGCTCACATGACCATATTATGCAGTTGCGAGCGCCGTAAAACACTTACCTAAAAAAATATTTTAAAAAATCTGTTACCACTCTATCAATTTGTCAATTAATTTTGTTACTCATTCAATTTCCGAGTCTATCACTCTGTCAATATGTTCTGCTAAAGTGTCAGTCGACAAAATTAAATAACTTTTGATACTCAGCAAGAAATACGAACCCTTTTACTCAGGACTGATAACATAGTACATTCTAACTCGAAGTTTAAGGTCACCATCTGACAAAAAGAAATCTATTTTATCATCTATGAAAAATTAAAACAATGGGTGAACTGAAAGGGCATGTGAATACTAATGCCACAAGATCTGTAATGTTTTACCAAGTACTTTAAGAGAGATCAAATCTTTTGATTCATTCAGATGTCAGCTGATGTCGTTTCTGTTTTTAAATTAATAAGATGAATATAATTTGGAGTAATTTTCAAAACACAACGTCTTATGTTACTGTTGTATGTTATACTGTATTGTAAACCGCTCAGAGCCTGTGTACTTTAATCGGGGTGGGCGCTATATAAATGTCATTTATTATTATCATTATTATTATTATATTATTATTATTATTATTATTATTATTATTATTATTATTATTATTATATTATTATTATTATTATTATTATATAAAATAATGATGTCATTTCTCTTCTTAATGAAACACCAGGTTGGAATTCACGTAACTCTCAGCTGACTTTATTCAATCTTAGGACCGACTTTTTTAAAAGTGTCGCAAATTAGCGTCTACGTCTCTCTCTCTCTCTCTCTCTCTCTCTCTCTCTCTCTCTCTCTCTCTCTCTCTCTCTCTCTATATATATATATATATCTCTCTATATATATATATATATATATATATATATATATATATATATATATCCCTCTCTCTCCCTCTCTTTCCCTCTCTCTCTCCCGTTCTCACTCTCCCTCTGTCTTTCATCCACCATTTTTCAAAAACCAGTACAGTTAGATAGATAGATAAATAGATAGATAGATAGATAGATAGATAGATAGATAGATAGATAGATAGATAGATAGATAGATAGATAGATAGATAGATAGATAGATAGATAGATAGGAGAGTCATGAAGAGACTTGTAGAGGATCATGGATAAGTATCCACTTTTAAACATCCAAGGACGCAAGTTTCTTTTGCGATGTTTAAAAAAAAAATTGTGTCACGACATGGTGGAATCAGGGGGTCGTCAAATTTGGGGCATATGGAGGCATTGGTATCATCCTAAAGCGTGTTCATTTGTTCTCTTTTTGATAAAAAGTACCCTTTTATCTTGAATGGTGAAATATAGTGGAATGGTAAAGGTTATATGCTGTTTGTGGACGATCAAGGCCTGGCATATGAGAAAGAAGAGCAACTTCAAGAGCACACAGACAGGCTGAATACACAATGTGAAAAGCTCAACATGAAGATCAGTAAAAGCAAAACGGAGACGATGAAAATCAGCAGAACACCTGACAACCTTAACATCACCATCGACGGAAATCCGCTGAAACAAGTCAGCAAGTTCAAGTATCTTGGTAGCATCTTTTCGGAAGACGGAAGTCTCAACAGAGAAATTGAGACGAGAGTACAAAAGGCTAGCAGCGTCAGCTACCAGCTTGCCCCACTCCTAAAAAACATCTTAATTTCCCCGTTGAGACCAAAGTCAAGCTCATTAACTCCATCTTCATCCCCACCTTGACCTACCAGTGCCAGACATGGACCCTGACCAAAAGTCTGGAACGTAAGATAACCAGCTGCGAGACGAGATGTCTAAGGAGAGCCGTCAACAAAACCAGACGGGACATGGTCGGAAACAGCAAGATCAGAGAAATGGTGGGAACAGCACCTGTCCTCCACTACATCCGAAGGCAAACAATCAGGTGGTTTTGACATCTCACATATATGGCACCTAACCAGTTTGCCAGTAAAGCCTACTACAGGAAATTATCAGGGTACAAAGCAAGAGGAAGACCAAGAAAGAACTGGATCCAGGGTGTGAAGGATACCCTGAGAACATTCAATATCCCACATCCCACCCAGCCAGGCAATCAAACTTGCTAGAGACAGGAAGCTCTTTCTCCCCTCTACACCTTAAAGGTACAGAGGACGGATAAAGTAAAGTAGAGTAAGTAAGGTATAGCTTATACCCCCCCCCTGTCAACACTGTTATCTATCTTGAATACTGTAATAGTCGTACTATTTGCTATTGAAGAAGATGAGAGTCGCCTGGTGTCAGAGGAGGAATAAGCAAGAAAGTGATCGCCTTAATTTGGTGGCTTTCAAAGTTTGAGTGTCATTGGCAACGGACAATTTACTTTTTGTGCATTTGATCAACGGTTTTCAACACAATCCACTCGTAGTTGAGTTTTTATGTGCTCATAAAAGGGGCTGATCCCAAATTCATTTTTTAGAATTGCCAAACATGAGGGAAAATGTCGGTTTCTTCGATACGATACCACATATTTCCTGACTATTTCTGGACAAACAAGTCCTGCATAAATAAGGTTAACTCATCAATATTGGAGATAAAAAACTTTGAAAGGTTCTCACCCTTAGCTGGATCTTCATAGCGTTCAGCTTGCTGTCGAAACTCGCTTCAAGGGCCTGGACTTTCGCTGTGACACTTTCAAGAATGTCTTCTTTTTGTTGTAGAAATGTTGTTTTCTCCTGCTCAAAGGTCTCTTTAATACTTTCAAGCATGTCATCTTTCTGTTGCTGAAATTCTCTTTGCGTTGCTGTGGCACTTTCAAGAATGTCTTCTTTTTGTTGTAGAAATGTTTTTCTCTCCTTCTCAAAGGTCGCTGAGATACTTGCACGAATATCATCTTTCTGTTGCAGAAGTTCTCTTATGCTCAGGTCAGCTGTGGCCGTGACATTTTCAAGGATGTCTTCTTTCTGTTGTAGAAATTCTTTTTTGTCATGACCCATGATGATCGCCATGTGTTCTAGGATCTGACGTATCTGCGAGAGTGGTTGGTCAGGACACTGCCTCGTCTTCTGCTCTACCGTGTGGCTCAGAACCTGTAAAGTGACGTCACAAATTACGATTATGATGGTTATCGTAAAGCTAAAGTACAGCTGAAATTGTCCAAGATGGCCACCCATAGTCATGGGGGGAAGAGGTTGTTTTAAACAGGTGAACGTTTGTGACAGTGTGATTATAGTATCTTTTAAAAAGGGGGGAGGGGTGGGAAATGGTCGTTTGTCTTGGACAGGTGACCGTTAGAGAAGGTTCGATTGTATACCCCCCCCCCCTTGTTAATTAATTTTTTAAAAATATTAATAAATATACAAAAAAGATAAATAAAATAGAAATGCATATTGTAAAAAAAATAGCCTTGCGACTCGCAAAAAAAGGATGGCCGCCCACTGCTTACTGTGCCCACACGGTGTGTGTATCCCCCCCCCCCCCCCCCCCCCCAACCAAGAAAGAAAAATTAAATAAAGGTTTACAATAAATAAATAAGCAAAAACAAAACAAAACAACAACCCCCCAAAAAACAACAACAACACAAAACAATAAAATGAAAATTCATATTGTAAAAAAATAGCCCCGCGACTCCAAAAATCACAAGAATGACGACCCACCGTTTACTGCAACACCAACGGTGACCTTGGATATTGCACTCTCGGTCAGGGAGTGGAGTTACAGATGGGGGGGGGGGGTACGCTTTACTTCTACCAACATTAATATGCTTGTTACCTTCTGACATTTCACTCACTCGGAATGCAAATGTAGAAACATCACTCTAAAACTGTCTCATTTCACCTCCTTTCCTGCAATGTTTTGTCGTCTGCTTTAGTCTCCCTTTTCTGCCCCACCTCCTTTGTCCCCTCCTCTGGGCTCCTGACTCTTCCTGCAGCTTTTATAATGGTACTCCTTGGCTCCTTACAGCTGTCTTTCAGCCAGACCCCTGATCTTCTAGTAGGAAAGATCTACACCTTGCCTTCTCGTAAAGGGTGAAAAATCTCGGAGGTCCCGTGTTCAAGCTAAAGATACCTTGGTGGTATGAAATTGATATGAGCAGGATTCGGCCGCCACCTGGGCAAAATTCAAAATTTCCTACCAACTGAAAATGTTTGGTGTATCCTGCACACTCATATTATGACCTCATGCAGTCGCGAGCGCCGTAAAACACTTATAAAAAAAAGAAAGAAAAAAAAGAAACATCACAATGGTGCCTGTCACAAGAATTATCAGTCGGTACACACCAAATTAGCCGCAGATATAGATCCCATCTACCAGTCTGTGGTGTCCCACTTAGGTACTCCCTTGTCGCAGAGGGAAAAGATACTGGACAAGTGAACAACATGGCTGGGAAGAGCAAGAACAACAGACACCATCGCTGCAACGCGGGACAGAGTGAAATGGAGGTCCATGATCGCCCACGCCACACGGCAAGGCACGGGATGATGAGGATGATGATCCTCCCTTACTTCTCTCCTACCCATCGTCCTCCTCCTCCTCTTCCTTCTCCTCCTCCCCCATTCTTATCTTCATCGTCGTCCTGCTCCTCTTCCTCATGTTCCTCCTCCTCCGACCTCTCCCATATCTTCTTCCTCTTCCTCCTCTTTCTCCTCCTCCTCCTCCTCCTCCTCCTCCTCCTCCTCCTCCTCCTCCTCCTCCTCCTCCTCCTCCTCCTCCTCCTCCTCCTCCTCCTCTTTCTCCCCTTTCTTCTTCTCCTCCTCCCACATGAAACGTTTAGTTTAGCTGCACGTTCTTTTTGGAAAAGTTATTCCTCGGTAAATGTTTCCTCGTCACGAGAGAGGACTAGAAAACCCCGGCCTCACCAAACATCACTCCTCATTAGTAAGGCGCAATACTCATAGAAAGATTCTGTGAGTGGTTGGCGCGTGCTCTGGTTTTGGTTTGCTCCTTCTATCCTATCGCTGTTATCTCTCCTTCTTCTTTTTTTTGTATGTCACCATCTAGTATCCCCTCTAATCTTCAGCACTTAGAATAGTATGACCTATTTGTGTCCCAAGTGCCTTAAACGTATAGAAAAACAAAACAAAACTAAACTAAACTAAAGAAAAGCTCACCTGTAACTGGCTCTTCCACTTGCTCTCAAAGCTGGCCTCGAGAGCCTCCACCTTGGCTGTCACGTTCTGGAGAACCTCTTCTGCTTGCTGCACGCAGTCTGTCTTGTTGTCCGCCGCAGTTTCTGTGACATCTTCCATATTTGTCTGTTTCTTAGGGCGCTGTCGCTGGAGGTCCTCCTCCTTGTTCTCCTCCTTGTTCTCCTCCACCACCTGACTCTGCAGAGTGACCCCCTTCTTCCGGGAGATGGAAGTCGGCATGCTCTTCTGCCAGCTCACCCCCGCCTGGGCGGTCAGGCTGATAGCGTCACATCGATACATGCCAACAATATCGTTAGTCGCCACAGGCCACGTTAACCGCAGATACCTTTTGGAGATCTTGCCTTCAGCGAGGACGTCATTGCGTTTCGCCGATACCTTGGTTCCGTCGACTCGAAGATCTGCAGTTATGGTCCATCCAGAAAGGTCTTTTTTCAGTATTCTCACCATGATGACCTCTGAAATGCCCGGTAGGGGATAATTGTCGACACATTCTAAGGAAACGTTTGTCGTTCTCCCAACTTCCACTTCATCAGTCGTCGTTTTGAGGACTAGTGCGCTGGAGGACAGGAACACTGCTGCTGCCAAAAATATATAACCAGACATCGCGCTGGCGTCCATTGCCAGAACTCAGTTTGTTGTTCTTAGTTACAAAGATCTGTATGTGGCTTTGTCAGAAGAAAGTCTGTAGAAGAGAGACATACATGATAATATTTCAACCGAAATTTTGGGTGTAAAGCGAAACTTTCATACTTCTTAAGAATCAACAATGATGTGTATTTGTGCATTATTTAACAAATTTGAAACACATTTTAAATTGGAAAAAAAAACAACCTAACAAAAGCCCAG
>NW_004797764.1:201152-202595 GCF_000002075.1 Aplysia californica | reverse complement strand
TCTCTCTCTCTCGCCCCTTTTAACTTCCAGTGGAGCTTAGGCCATCAACAACATTTCTCCAGCAAAACCCGTCCTGTGCATTCTTTTCTAACTGTCTCCATGATGACCCCCGCCTTTTTCCTTTCCACTTGTACCGCTCGCCTCCATGTCATCTCTGGTCTTCCTTTCTTACTTTTTCCTTGTGGATTCCACGTCAAAGCGTGTCTGATGATGCTTGTCGGGGGTCTCCATTTCCATTTCTTCTCAAGTATGTCTTCCTTTATTGGCATTTGGCTTGTTCTTTCCCACAATTGAACATTTTGACTCGATAAACCTTTCTTGCAATCATACAAGGGCCATTTTTGATGTGTGGAGCACCCGTGCTGAAACCAGGCCTCAACAATGGTACTGGCCCTTCGCCTCCCCCCCCTCCCCAAGCAACAACAACAAAAAAAGATTTGCCTTTCCAAACTTCTCCAAAACTTCCCAGCACTGTGAGATATCCACCGATGTTATGGCAGTGGTTTTAATGTCGGTCTCGGCCAGAAACCAGAACCGGCCCATCACGCCCTTGTAGATTAAAGCTTTTAAGAAGGATTAAGGTTTTGAGTTTTTCGCGATTTTTGTTTGAAATGATTAAAAATCAATATTACATTTCTCAAAGACGTAAACTTATTCCTTTCTTTTGACAAATGTGACGTTACTTTGATTGAATTTCATTTGTTTAACAAGAACAAGAACAAAGAACAAGAACAAGAACAGAGAACAAAAACAAGAAGGAGAAGAAGAACAAGAGAAAGAAGAACAAGAACACGAATAGGAAAAAGAACAAGAATAAGAACAAGAGAGAGAACAAGAACAAGAGAGAGAACAAGAACGTGAAAAAGAGAAAGAAGAACAAGAAGAAGAACAGCAAGAAGAAGAATTTGGCCCTCCAGCCTGTGTGAGGCACGTGTCAATAAAGCACTCACCCCACTCTGTGTAATCCCTCACAAGTCCGGAATTTTGCTGGACGCCCACGGTGCAGTCTCCGCTCACGAAAACGCCGTGGTTACTTACTAGGCGGCCCCCATATACCTATATATAGAGGATGAGCAAAGAAAAAAAAAAACAACAACTACTGAAACATTGCGCTGAAAACAGAACAAGCAAAAAAAACCAACCCCCCCCCCCCACACACACACACCCACCCCCGAAAAAACAAAACAAAACAAAACAAAACAGAAAACAAACAAACAACCCCCCCCTCCCCAAAATACAGATGAAATAGCACTTTGCACTGAGTTTCATATAAATTAATGATACGACACTCTAGGCAGCCTCTCTTCAAATATAAATAGAAAGCTGGGAAAATTGGGAGGATGGTGGGGATGGGGGATGGGGAGAGGGAATAGACAGAGCTAAAACAAACAGGACGTTTGTGCCAGAGATAAAGGCGAAGTAGCATTGCCCGTCCCACCTCTC
>NW_004797764.1:193874-199752 GCF_000002075.1 Aplysia californica | reverse complement strand
AGAGAGAGAGAGAGAGAGAGAGAGAGAGAGAAAGAGAGAGAGAGAGAGAGAGAAAGAGAGAGGGGACGTAAAAGATAGAAAAAAGAGAAAGGAAGAAAAGAAGAGTGGGAGAAAAAATAAGACGGATAGATAGATAGATAGATAGATAGATAGATAGATAGATAGATAGATAGATAGATAGATAGATAGATAGATAGATTAGATTAGATAGATAGAGAGAGAGAGAGAGAGGGAGAGAGCGAGAGAGACAGACAGACAGACGGACAGACAGACAGACAGACAGACAGACAGACAGACAGACAAACAAACAAACAGGCAGACAGAGAGAGACAGAGGGACAGAGAGAAGAGGCGTAAAAGATAGAAAAGAGAGAAAGAGAGAAGAGAAGAGTGGGAGAAAAAATAAGAAAAATAGCTAAACTATTAGATAGACAGATAGATAGATAGATAGATAGATAGATAGATAGATAAATAGATAGATAGATATAGATAGATAGATAGATCTAGATAGACGAAGGGAAAGAAAGAGAGAGACAGGGGGCGCAGAAGAGAAAGACTGAGAAGAGGAGAAAAAGCGAGATAGAGAGAGGGGGAGAGACAGATCAGATAGTTGGATATAGAAAGAGGGGAGAAGAATGGTTATATAACATCTGACGATATATCATCATCATCATCATCATCATCATCATCATCATCATCATCACCATCATCATCGTCATCATCATCATCATCATCATCATCATCATCATCATCATCGAACTCGTACAACATGCGTGCGACGCTATGCCCTCTGAGTATGGTTTAAACACTTATCAATCAACACTATAAGGCTAGTTAAGAATAATATTACAACGCTTGTCTCTGACAGGACTGAGCCAGATGGGTTGAACGTTTTGAACACTCCAGAATGCGACGTGACTTTGCGAACTCCCACTCCAGGATTCGAACCAGAGCCATCTCTTCCATAGTCCAGCATGAAACCAACAGAGCTACAAGTGTGCACGGTTATATTCTGTGCACAGAAGGGTTGAGGTTGTCACACTCAGTGGTGATCTCAGGTCCATTGACGCCAAGGACCCCCCCCCCCCACACACACACAGACACATACATACATACATACATACATACATACATACATACATACATACATACATACATACATACATACATACATACATACATACATACATACATACATACATACACACTGGCATGCATACGCAGACACAGACATACACACAGACACATACAGACACACAGACACACACATACACATACACACGAACACACTCAAACACCGATACACACACAGAGACAGACAGACAAATAACAGACATGCAAACACACATCCAGACACATACACACAGACACACACATACACACACACGTGCATACACACACAGACACACACAGACACACACATACACACACACACAGACACACACACATATACAAACACACACATACACACACGGACACTCACAGACACACACACACTGAGACACACACACAGACACACACACACACACACACACACAGACACACACACACATAAACACACACATAAACACACACACACACACACACACACACACACACACACACACACACACACACACTTGGTAAAAAGCTTGACTGGCATCCCCCACGCTGCTCTTGTGCATGAAAAAGTAAATCAAAGAATGTTCCTTTATTTTAAGGAAATTACAATTTTTTCTTGTCGATAATAAGATTATGTCTCTTTTATACCATTCTATGATTGAAAGCGTGTTATTATTTTGTATTTGATGCTGGGCTTGGAATTGTAGGGTGAAAGATAAAGAAAAAGTTTAAAGAACCATTAAGAAAGACAGCAAAATCTCTGGATATGATTAATTTACTAGAATTGATGAAATGTATAACACCGCAAGAATAAAAAAGATTTTTTAAAAACCGTTATATACGACCCATCACACCTCTATTTCACGCAAATTGTAAGATCACGCAGCGGCAGATATGTACCTCTTAAAAAAAGAAAGATGTAAAAGAAATGTTGTACCGTTTAGCGTAAAGCCATTGACAGAATACGCATCAACGTGTATTGCTCTTTCCAGTATGTATCTATTTAACTCTAAAGGTCTTGTAATTAAATTCCTGCTTGTGGTTGAATGATGTATCCGATGTGATATGTAGGCTACATTTTGCCAGCTTTATTTCTCTTTTCACTTTGAATTTTAATAAGAGTAATAGATATTTTAGCCCGAGAAGCCAAAAATGATGGGGCTTGTGTGATTGTATAATATTATTGTCTAAGAATATAGGTACATATACGTATATCAGGTGGTAGTGTGTTTCGCTGGGATCATTGATCGGGATAGTGTTTTTTCTGTTAGCTTACTTGAAAAGTAATTTTTGCTTGAGAGTAATGTCATTGATATAGCCAGAAAGAGTGATTTTGGCGTGAAGGCCTATGCTATAAACACAAACAATAGTAAGATTTTGCGTGATGGTAGAGAATTAGGCATGAAAAGCTGAAAATAGTAGGGTTTGCGTGATTGTCTAATATATATTGCCGAAGACTATACGTACATCTGGTGGTAGTGTTGTTTTTTTTCCCAGGACAATAGTTTATTTAGCGTGAAGGCCTGTGCTATAAACGCTACTAATAGTGCTTTCAGCGTTGCCAAAATGATTATAGTAGTGTTTGTTACATAGAGGGATTTTGGCTTGAGGATAGTGTCATTGGCATAGCTGGAAATAGTGTTTCTGGCGTGAAGGTCTGCGCTATAAACACTTACTATTTATCTGATAGTGCTTTCAGAGTTGCCAAAAAAACTATGGTAGTTTTTGTTGCATAGAGGGACTTTGGCTTATTACACCGGCTCTTTGTTCCCAGGGAAGACTTCCCTGCACTGGTGCGCTCGCCATGTAGAACTGCCAAACACTAGGCTAGTCACGCCACAGTCGAGTGCGGGCGCAACCTTTCCCTCTTTGCCCTTCATTTAGTTTTTAAAAAAGAGTCTAAATGGGGCGCTCTGTGGTGAACTAGAGTTACGTCATGGTGCACAGTCTTGGACAATATTATGATTCACGTCGGTGGGACCTTTAAGAACTGGAGCCTGGGGCCGATTTGACCTTGCGCCTTGCAGGTGCTACGTGAGCTAAAATGGGAGTCATCGTGGTGAAATCAGGCGCTCGACAAAGTAATGGAAATTGAAGAAACCGACATTTTGCCGCCATTTGGGCAATGTTTATCGATTTTGTTTTGGTCTCAATACCTTTCAATATCTATTTGAAAATACTTTTTTTGGATCCGGATTTTACTGGAAAAACATGGATCAGAGGTACTAAAAAAATTACAAATTTGCAGTTCCCAAGGTCTATCAAGCTTCGGAAGTAATCAAACTTTGGCGGCCATTTCCTTGCTGATTTTACCCCTGACACCTGTCCAGGCGATCCCCACCTCCTTCACCAAAAGCGAGACAAATGAACAGGCTTGAAGTCAATTCCAGTAACTTCATAATATGCCCAAAACTTGACGAGCGCCTGATTTCACCATGATGCCGATCAAGCACTTGTCGTCAACAATTGGTTTGGGACTCGGTGATTACGCTGGCCGTGGATTCGGGGGAAGAATATTTGCGGGTCTGTCCTTTTTCGGGTGCTCACTGTGGCGTGGTGATCTATTGTCGCAATAACAATCCTTTTTCCCTTTTTTTGTTGTTGTAAATGCTTTTCGGTAATCGCAACTGCATAAGGTCATAGGAGCGTGCGGGACACATTAAACATTTTCAGTTGGTAGGAAATCTTTGAATTTTGCCCGGGTGGCTACCGAAGCCTACCTCTATCGATTTTGGACCACCAAGGGATCTTTAACTTGCGCAACTTACACACAGAGCCTCAGAGATTTTTGCCCTTGTCCGAGAAGGCTAGGTGAACATCTTTAACCTACCATAAGATCAGGGGTGTGGCTGAAAGACAGCAGTAAGAGGGAGCCGAGGTGTAGCAGTAGAAGGGCTGCAGAAAGAGTCAGGAGCCCAGAGGAGAGGGCAAGGAAGGTGAGGGGTGGGTTCAGAAAGTGGAGACGAAAGCGGACGACAGAACATGGTGAGAGAGCAGGAAAGGAAGTGATAGGAGACAATAACTTCAGGGAAGAAAATTTTTGTCGCTGTCAGGTTTCGAACACCGTAGCCACCCACCCCTCCCCACTCCCCAACGTGATCTAAAAATGTAGGACACTTGTCGACAATTGGTATAATGGACTTGGTGATTGCGCTGGCTGCATAGACTCGGGGGAAGAATATTGGCGGGTCTGTTCTTTTTGGGGTGCTCGCTGTGGCGTGGCAATCTCGTGTCATATTTACAGCACATGAATGTCCATTCTTACATTTTGATACGGAGAATGAATGAGGAATCGAGCTTTACATGTGTAGTTTTATTAAAGAAAAATGTGAAACCACACGAGCAAAGACATCAAATCAAACGAAACACCTTAACTCGTTTCTTTATAAACGACCCTGTGTTTAGGTGAAGTGTGTTAAAAAATATCACAGTAATCGGCCCACCAGTTTTCGAGAAACACTAATTTGCATTGTATGATATAATAATGGTATTGGTATCATCTATCTATCTATCTATCTATCTATCTATCTATCTATCTATCTATCTATCTATCTATCTATCTATCTATCTATCTAGGCTCTGTATATATATGTTATAGATACACAGATGGATACATAGATCGATAGATACATAGATAGATGGATACATACAGTTCTATTTTTAGTAAGAGTTTTACAACACTTGCGTTTAGGTTGGAGGAAAGAGAAGAACATCGTCCCAAAAACCGTCACGTAGAACTAGTGCTGTGAAGAAGAAAGATAGACAAACAAAAAAAAGGAAAACATACTGCCAAAAAAACCCCAAAAATCAGAGGGAAAGGAAAGAAGCAGGGCCTACCTATTATGCGACCCAATACTGTCATATTAGTGCCGAAGTTTAAAGCTTAGAGATGTTACAAGAGAGTAACGAAGACAAAAAAGAAGGAGCAGAGATAAAGACGATAGATCAGCTTGATAGGAAAGAAGAAGCAAACCAAGAGAGAGCACCTGCCATTCACCCACAGTGCTCGCTGATTGATCGACCTTAATACTAATGGTAAATTCTGTAGCATGATGGTTAATAACACTGCGTCAAGACAGGAACATTTTCCTTCTTCGAGGCCTTAATGACCTGGGATAATGTATTCGGCATTTGGCCCACTTCACGCTTGATTGAGGCCCAAAAGCGCATGTCCTGTAATAGAAAGCTCGGAGGAAGAGAGAGAGAAGGGTGCACGGCCGCCACACTTCAAAATTCAGGCTACTAGTTAGGGTCTTTTCTTTCAGGTTATACTGCGAAAATGGGTGTCAAATTTCGTTAGCACAGGGAATTTAGACATCAGTAAGTGAGAAACTTCTTTTGTGCTTGTTGGGACAAGTCGAGCATACAGAATTGTATTTGTGACGTACACCATTCATCTGAGCTGTCCAAAGTCAAAGGTGAGTAAGCTTCCAAATCAAACTATTATTCTGACAAACTCCATGGTAACTATCATACCTTTTTTCTTTTATCTTATAAGGAATAATAATGTATAGGTTCTATTATAACAATAGTTCGTTCATCATGTTGTGAAATGACCTTTGACATCCAAGGAGGGGGAGAAGATAAAGACCTTGCTCGCTACCACACGCTTCGTGAAGAGAATAAAAGTAAAGGAAATAAAAGTAAACTACTTGTAACGTTTACAAACAAACAAGAGTCCGTTTCTACTGTCCGGCCAGGGGCGAAGCGTCTATATAATCAAATAATCACTGCTTCCCTTCCTAATTTTGAAACATTGTCGTTGTCAAATTCATCCT
>NW_004797764.1:187881-191320 GCF_000002075.1 Aplysia californica | reverse complement strand
GGGGTATTGCAGGGCGCACTGATAGGCATAGTGTGTAATTACTTGTTTTCCTTTCCCTCTGTTTTTTCCCCTGCACTAAATGACCAATATGAGGTTGATGTTTTTCTCTTTAGTCAAACGCAGAAAGAGTATTATAATTCTGCGTTGAACAAACGTCAATCACGATTTCTGATGTGTGACCTCATTGCCAAATGATCGTTCTAATTAGGGTCGACAAGGTGAAGATGGTGTGGAGTTTCTCCCCCTTAGGCCTAATGACATGATTGTCTCTATATATCGTCGTCGCGATCTTTTGCCACTTCTCATGCAGTAGGCAGAATGTGTCGCGCCCGTTCAGATACACGTTGGAGACAGCAGATGCGCAAAAAGGTTTTTCACTGAGACGTAACAAACAAACAAACAAATAAACAAACACAAAACAAACAAACAAACAAACAAACAAACAAACAAACAAACAAACAAACAATACTACGTTGCTTACATGATACTTTTCCGCCTTTTGTTGTTGTTGTTGTTGTTGTTGTTGTTGTTGTTGTTTTTTTTAACGGTGATGAGAGGAAAAACGAACGTCTTTTTCTTGTTTGTTGTATCGCCTGTTGCATGGTGATAATAACATTGTCTTAGTCTAATGTTTCTCTGATCCCCTCCATTCATTTTTTTTTGACTGCCTCTTCCTCTGAACCCATCTGATCTCCGGTTGTTCGATCTCGCTGCTATACTGTCTGGTATTAGCTTTGACATAATGTCCACATTTCAAAACTACGTTATCAGACAGAATTTTACGTGATTTAATTGTAACGGGGAGGAGACTATATTATGTATTACTTTTTTAGGGGGGAGGGGGGGGGGGGGAGATTTATTAGCATTTTTCAGTAAAATCCTTTCAGATATGGTGAATTTATTTTTTACTTACTTTTTTACTTTTTCCTTCCTCTGGTATCCTTAGGATGTCAGGGGAGGAGCAGATTTCGGTCATGTTAGCGTCTGCGTTAGATATGTTGTACCAGGACCTTTTTAACCCCATCCAGCCAGGTCTTTCTTGGTCTTCCTCTTGATTTGAAGCCGTATTCTGTAAGCTCTATAGCCACTAGCTGTTTCTGGTGTATTCTGGTTAGATGTCAAAAACATTTGACTCTTTGACGCTCTATGAATTTTTTTACTGGTGCTTTTTCAGTTTGTAGACGTATGGTTTCGTTTCTTATGCGGTCTCTTCTGGTGGCGTTGATGGCTTTGCGGAGACACCTCATTTCGATAATGCATTGATTTTTTCTTTCTTGTACCTTGTTAAGAGACCATGTTTGGCATGTTAGTGTTAGTATGGAGATGCTATTGATGAACTGGGATTTCACTTCGGTTGAGATGTTCTTGTGACTGAGCAGGGGTGCTAGCTGGTATTTATTTTTAATGGACGTAAAAGGATTGAGGATTCCCCCCTCCCCAAAAAAAAATAATTAAAAAATTAATAAATAAAAATTGCCCAACAGGGGTAACAATACTGATTTCTTTCATTTCATTATAATTTGCAAACGATTGATTTCAACACGATGCCACACATAAACATAATATGAAATCAATCCTAGCTTGCTAGGCTAGAGCGTTTTGGGGGGTTTATGCATGGCTCTTCTCCAGAAGGAGAGTTCCATCCGTGTCTGGGTGACCACGAACTGTGTAACTTGTGTTTACCCCCCATCTCCCGTGGCGATGTAGGTATAGGGAACAAAACACAGTCCTAGAGGGAACTTCTGAGGTAGCATGGTGAAATCAGGCGCTCGTCAAAATAGCGATTTCGAAATCGGAGAAACAGGCAATTTTCCGTTCAGTTTGGAAATTATTTTCGAATTTTTATTTTTTGGCTTAACCTCTTTTATGTCCATATAAAAACAGATTTTCATTTGAATTTTACTGGAATACATTGATTAAAGGCACACAATAATATGTCATTTTTCAATTTTCAAAAACTTTGGCGGCCATTTTCTCGCTAATTTCTCAACTGAAACAAGCGACCCCATTTCCGTAAAACGCAACTATCTTGAGTTCTATTCAAGATAAATTGACATTTATTTCTTTCCAGGCAAGGCAATTAAATCAGCGTTCTGATGATACCAATAACTCCACTTGCCCCAAAAGTTGACGGCCACCTGATTCCACCGCGTCTTTACCCTCTGTTTCTTGTTTTAAATGGCAGCTACAGCTACTGTGCTGTCTTGCTATTCTTTAGAAAGAAAAACAAAACCCGAGCAGAAGATACAACGATTACTTAGGTCTCTATTGGTATGATCAATATTGACTTCATTGAATTTCTTTCCAGTCTCGGAACCGTTTTTTGAGTCGTAATAAAGCCTTTTTGTGTGTCTCACCTGGCTGCCTCGGAAAGGGTAGGTCGGGGGGGAGTAGGGGTCGGGATGGAGGGGAGGGGGGGGGGGGGTCAACGAACTGCGAGCCTTTGTAAGAAGTCTATGTGTGCATATCTGGTTACAGTTTTAGCCGAACGAAACCAGTCCGTCCATTTTCTTGTAGGTGTGAAAGTTGTGGGCGTGTAGCTGGGTATTCACAGGAGGACTTTGAACGAATATTTATGTTGCTTTTAACACTTGCAATGAACATTGGTATGACTATTTTAGGGAAGTCTTTGTTGGTTATCACTATATCAGTCGTGACAGTTTGATTTTTTAGTAACAAATAGGACAATCTCACCACATCGGTGCTAATGTTGTTAACAGGTTAAGCAGCTGGGGATATTATGTTGTTCATCGTTCGGATTGAAACCTTTCTAATTAGAACCCAAGTAGTGGCCTCGGTGGCCTAGTGGTTAGGCTACCGGACTCGTAATCGTGAGATTGCGGGTTCGGGGGGTTCGAGCCTCAGCTTGGTCCGACGTTGTGACCTTGGGAAAGGCACTTTACACGAATTTCCCACTTGGCTCGGTCCTTTCGGAGATGGACGTTAAGCTGGAAGGTCAAGCCTCTTAAATAACATAACAGTGTTGATAGGGTCATTAAACCCATACAATTTCACCATTTTCACCCAAGTGCATATTTAGACCAAATTCCAAGGCGGAAGGCTACGGGTGTATTTTGCGTTTTTTTCAAATGTTCTTTCTGCATGTCGTGTGAATGATTAGAGGCCTCCACTGGTAGGTTCTACTTCTTCTCTTTCTGTCTTCTCTTTCCGTCTGTTGTTTCTTTCTGTCTGTTTTACCTGTTCACCTGCACGTAATAGTCATTAGTGTGTCGATGTGCTTCTCCTTACTCAAATGACGTTGTTAGATATGACGGCATGGCTGCTTGTCATGCTTGCATTGACATAGCCAATAGCTGCAAACACAGATACCGACTGCTGCTTACTGTGAATGTGTTATCGCTTTTATCAAATAATTTATTAGACTTGTAAACTACGCTCTCTCTCTCTCTCTCTCTCTCTCTCTCTCTCTCTCTCTCTC
>NW_004797764.1:186658-187481 GCF_000002075.1 Aplysia californica | reverse complement strand
TATATATCCCTTTCTCTGCCTGTCTTTCTCTCTCTCCCCTCACTCTCCTTCACTCTCCCCCAGTCCCTTCACTCTACAATTACAATTATAATTTGTGATTACCATTTTCACGGAATCAGTGCCGCACACACAGTTCGCCTCAAGTTGAAAAATTTTACAGAAAGGGCAATCATACCTCTTTCAACCAGTCTGAAACAAGTTTATGATCAATCGACTCTTACGCACGATATTCCAGTGCACGGGAGAACTTTATTTAAAACTGAATTTTAAAAATCGAACTATTCAAAATATTCTTGACGACCTACTTTTAATAGATCTATTGCAGTTTTGTTATATTAAATCAATATGGGGGCCTAAAGACGCAATGAAAACAGACAGCTGCTCAGTGGTGCTGGACTGAGTTACAAGTAAGGCATATGTGGCACGACTAGGTGGAATCAGGCTCTCGTCAATTTTAGGGTATTTGGGGTTATTTATATCATCTTAGTCTGTTCATTTGCTTTTCTTTTGGTGGAAAAAAAATCATTTTATGCTGAATAGTAGTAAAGATATTTGCGATTGAAGAAGATGGGGTCACCTGGTTTAAGTGGTTAAATTAGTGAGAGAATGGCTGCCAAAGTTTAGTAATTTCCATTGCTTGAGAGCCCTTGGAAACTGAAAATTTACAGGGTTTTTTTAACCTTTAACCAATGTTTTTCAGTAAAATCCACAGAGAAATGTGTTTTTAAATGGACCTTCAAGATGTTGTTTGTTTGTTGTTTAGTATAGGGTTTTACGGCGCTCGCAACTGCATAAGGTCATATGAGCGCGCGGGACACACCTA
>NW_004797764.1:182171-183802 GCF_000002075.1 Aplysia californica | reverse complement strand
GAGAGAGAGAGAGAGAGAGAGAGAGAGAGAGAGAGAAAGAAAGAGAGGGGGGGAGTGAGAGAGACAGACAAAAATAGAGACATGTAGAGACAGACGGAAGGAGGAAAAGGTGATCTGTTGTGGGTACGATCCTGTTGTCAGTTAGACAAAGAATAACACTTCCTCTGCTTCTAGTGACATAGCAAGTGATTTATCAGTTTATAATATATCAACGTTCAGTTTTCCGTTACTGGCTTGTAACTAGTTGGTTGATTGGTTAGTTGTTTCATTGTAATTTGTTCGTTGATGGATTGGTTAGTTGGTTGCAGATGTCTCCGATAGTTCTATGAAGGATCATATTGTAAGTAGGTTCATAGTTTGCTCTTTGATGGATTGGTTAGTTTGCTGGATTGTTTGTTCTTTGATTGATTAGTAAGTTGGTTGTTTGTCCATTTGTTCGTTGACGGTTTGATTAGTAAATTGGTTGTTTGTTGTCAAATGAACTGACTAGTTGGTCCAATGTTTATTCTTTGATGGAATTATTAGTTTGTTAATTGTTTATACTTTAATAGACTGAATAGTTGGTTTATTTGCATGCTGGTTCGTTCCTTTTCCATGATTGGTATATTTGCCTGTCATGTAACGCTAGGTTCTTCCACGCTGCGCGGAGATGGCAGGGGTTTGATTCTTTGAGGGAAAGTTATTTCATGAAGTATCTCTGTCTGCGTGTTGGTGGGCTGTATCGCAGTGGATGGTTGGCAGGTGCTCTGTATGTGGCTTGTTCCTTTTTTCTTATCAAACATCTATCGTCTTTATCCCCCCTCCTTTTATTTCTTCTTTCGTTTGTTGCTCGATTGTAATATGTCTAATCTTCAGCACTTGTATGACCTAGTTGTCTTACAAGATACGTAAATCGCTGATCAAAACATAAAAGTGTTAATGCTGTTTCGCAGCCAGCCTTTTTAGCCCTGGTATGCAAGGTCGAAGCAATGCGCCTCCTACAATGCTTAAACTGTGTCCATGAGGGTGATATATATTTTACAGAAAAATTATATTAGTGATTTGTTCATTTGTTAGTTTAGAAATAAACAGATTATTATTAATTTTTTTCTTTTACTGATTGACTGGCTTGTATATTTCATTGACCC
Source organism: Aplysia californica (assembly GCF_000002075.1). Lineage (NCBI taxonomy): Eukaryota > Metazoa > Mollusca > Gastropoda > Aplysiida > Aplysiidae > Aplysia > Aplysia californica. The sequence continues at coordinate 182,675 of NW_004797764.1, read as the reverse complement.
GACGTTTTGAATACCATACCACATTATTATTTCGTGTTCAGTAAATATTGTCATGTCTCATTTGTTTTATTTCTGTGGATTTCAGGAACGTTTCTTCATTCCTTCCGAAAATAGACACATTAATAGAAAAAACAAACACTTTTTAAAAAGTAACCACCGAGAAAATCCCCGTGAAGCACTATGGAATACTTCAACATCTCTGTAGAAAGTGCCGTGAGCCTGTATGACGACTTGATGGACAAAGGGGGTAAGTACATAAAGGCTGGAGGGTTCTTGTGGTTTCCCGTGGTCGTGGTATTACTGTTGTTACTGCAGTTGTTGCTGTTGTTGTTGCTGTTGTTGTTGCTGTTGTTGTTGCTGGTGCCTTTGCTGTACCTGTTGCTGTTGGGGTTGTTGTTGTTGTTGTTGTTGTTGTTGTTGTTGTTGTTGTTGTTCGTATTGTTATTGTTGTTAGTGGTGGTGATGATGGTGGGGTTTGTGTTGTTGTTGTTGTTGTTGTTGTTC
>NW_004797764.1:178876-179751 GCF_000002075.1 Aplysia californica | reverse complement strand
AGAGAGAGAGAGAGAGAGAGAGAGAAAGGGTATGTGTGTGAGTGCGTGTGTATCTTGTGAGGAGATGGGTGATGGTACCTGCTGTTGTGTTGTTGTTGTTGTTTTTGTTGTTGTTATTGTTGTTGTTGTTGTTGTTGCTGTTGCTGTTGCTGATTTAATGGTTCATATCATTGTTATTGTAACGGATATTTTTGTTTTTGTTGTTTCTGTTGTTGTTGTTGTTTGTTGTTGATGTTGTTGTTGATGATGATGATGATGATGATGATGATGATGATGATGATGATGATGATGATGATCGTGGTGGTCTCTTCGACACTACTGTGATTCAGCTTCTTCCAAAAAGTTGCATTTTGTCAAAAGAGAATTTTCCTATGCAATGGCCTCTTCAAACATACATTTATTCTTTTTTCTTTATCATCTGTTCAGTTCTTCATGAGTGCATACCTAGCCGGGTACAGTGTGGGATGCCAAAATGTGGACTACTCCAACAGTCCACTAGCCCTGCGGGTGAGTCAATAGCGTCAATTGGATGTTTTTACGGCTTTATCGTGGCGTCGGTGGCCTAGTGGTTAGGCTCTCGGACTCGCAACCGTAAGGTCGTGGGTTCGAATCCCGTCAGAAGCTCGACGTTGTGTTCTTGGGAAAGGCACTTTGCACAATTTTTTCTAACGTCACCCAAGTGGAAATGGGTACCCGGCTATAGACAGTGAACGATCTTGTCAGTTTGACAGTGTTTGAGCGGGTGAAATCCGCAGCTTGCATTGTATGTTTCCGCGGAAGCCGAGAATGTTTCTGAGTGTTCTCAGAGGGTCTGCTGGGGAAATAATAGTTGTAAAGCGCATAGAGCATGCTCTTGAGCATGGATATGCGCTATA
>NW_004797764.1:176904-178645 GCF_000002075.1 Aplysia californica | reverse complement strand
TTATTATTATTATTATCGGCCCTTATTGTTTGTTTCGATAAGTGTTTTACGGTGCTAGCAACTGCACAAGGTAATATGAGCGTGCGGGACACATTAGTTAAGCGTTTTGAGTTGGATAAGAACTAATTTTGGACTTTGCCTGGATGGCGGCCGAACCCTATTCTTATCGATTTATTTAGGACCACAAAGGGATCGGTGACTTGTGCAACTTGCATACAGAACCTCTGAGATTTGTTAGCCCTTGTCCGAGACGGCTTGGTGTTTGATCTTATCGGCACTTAGTAGGACATAATAGATTATGCATTTATGAGGCATTGGTGGAAGCTGTTTTTAGTGGCTGATGAATTGGTTGTAAGAGGGCAAATACTGGCCTATACATCGACGAACCACAGCTAAAATGAAATTTTCCACTTAAAAGTCATCCTCCCCTCCCCCGCCAAAACAACAACAAACAAACAAATAAATAAACAAACAACTAAACAAACAAACAAAGACCCCCCCCCCACTAAAAACCCAACCTTTTTTCTTTACGTAATACCCTGACTCTCCAATGTGCACATTGCTCATTCCAGTTCTTCTAGGTCCAGCCCTCTATTTATGAACAGCCCTTTTGCTACGGTTTGTTTTATCATGATCCTTGCGATGTGCTTTGGAGAGACAAAATCAAATATCTATTAAACAATAATATTTTCATATCTCCAAACTTTGTAAAAAATGTACATGTTCTTATCAAGATTTCTAGTCATTAATATACATATATTTTTTTAAGTTCTTTACAAAGCCATAAGATGGCGAAATGTTGAACGTATAGAAGTTTGGAAAATCATAAAAGTATCCACCTTCTTTTTGTCTTTTTGCAGTCTACAATGGTGATGATGATGATGATGATGATGATGATGATGATGATGATGATGATGATGATGATGATGATGATGATGATGATGATGACAAACCACAGGACAAACGCAGAGATAATTTGATTCACTTTGATTATAAAAATAATTATGAAAACAGGTTGTAGGATGAATGCCTTAACTGTCCAACCTCGATTTCCAGATGGCGAGTGTGTGCTGGGTGTACTATATATCCAAGTATATCGAGACAGCAGACACAGTGAGTAGGCAAGCCACGTCTGTGGTGAGGTAGTTAGATACGACACCCATGGTGTTACATAGAGAAAAAAAGTACCATGCAGAGTCTATGGTGTTAAAGTTAGGCTCTTTGCCGTGCACTCAGTTGGGCATGAGTTCGATTTTCAAGATGAGAAATTAATATTTTCTTCATAGTTCATGAAAGTTCACATTGTCTTCATAGTTCATGAAAGTTCATAATATTCTCTTCATCGTTCTTGAAAGTTGTCTTGTCTTCATAGTTCACGAAAGTTCATATTGTCTTACTAGTTCATAGTTCACATCGTCTTCATAGTTCATGAAAGTTCATAATATTATCTTCATCGTTCTTGAAAGTTCATAATATTGTCTTCATAGTTCACGAAAGTTCATATTGTCTTCATAGTTCATAGCTCACATTGTCTTCACAGTTCATGACAGCTCATAATATTAATTTCTTTATATTTCATAGTTCATAGAAGTTCTTGAATAAAACTGAAACCTCCTTTTAAACAAAGACAACGCCTGTACAGTGGCGCAGTGAGAGTGGTTATACCCTTCACGTACAAGAACTTGAGTGGACTCGACATCTAGATTAACCCGGGATGGCTCCGACATAATATGTATATAAA
>NW_004797764.1:167069-175604 GCF_000002075.1 Aplysia californica | reverse complement strand
CTGCCCCCCCCCACACTACCCTAACCTCCTATCCCCAGCGTTTTTCCACGCGTTAATCAACAGTTTCGTGCATGTGGTGATGTACTCCTACTACGGCCTGTCTGCGCTGGGGCCCGCTGTGCAGCCCTATCTGTGGTGGAAGAAGTACGTGACGGTGATACAAGTGGTGAGTGGTACTTTTTGTCACGGTGTTACAAGTGGTGAGTGTTACATTATATTGTGACGGTGTGATGAGTGTCGCTTTTGTAACGATGTTACAAGTGGTGAGCGTTACATGCTACTGTGATGGTGTTATATGTGGTGAGTGTTTCAAATGGTGACTGCCACTTTTTGTGACGGTGTTTTATGTGGTGAGTGTTACACATTGTGAAGGTTTTACATGTGGTGAGTGTTACAGATTGTGACGATGTTACAAGTTGTGAGTGTAACATGATACAGTATTGTGACGGTATTACACGTGGTGAGTGTTACATATTGTGACTGTGTTATAATATGTGGTGAGTGTTACTTTTTGTTACGGTGTTACAAGTGATGAGTATTACATGATGTTGTGACGGTGTTATAATCGGTGAGTGTTACACATTGTGACAGTGTTACATGTGGTGAGTGTCACATGGTATTGTGACAGTGTTACATGTGGTGAGTGTCACATAATATTGTGGCGGTTTTACATGTGGTGAGTGTCACATGGTATTGTGGCGGTTTTACATGTGGTGAGTGTCACATGGTATTGTGGCGGTTTTACATGTGGTGAGTGTAACATGATACAGTGTTGTGACGGTGTTACAAGTGGTGAGTGTTACTTATTGGGACGGTGTTACAAGTGGTGAGTGTAACATGATATTGTGACGGTGTTACACGTGGTGAGTGTTACATATTGTGACAGCGTTACATGTGGTGAGTGTTACATCTTGTGACGGCGTTACATGTGGTGAGTGTTACATTTTGTGACGGTGTTACAAGTTGTGAGTGTAACATGATACAGTATTGTGACGGTGTTACACGTGGTGAGTGTAACATGATATTGTGACGGTGTTACACGTGGTGAGTGTTCCATATTGTGAAGATGTTATAATATGTGGTGAATGTTACTTTTTGTGACGGTTTACAAGTGGTGAGTGTAACATGATATTGTGATGGTGTTGTATGAGGTGAGTGTTTCAAATGGTGACTGTCACTTTTTGTGATGGTGTGGTGGTTGTTACATATTGTGACGGTGTTACAAGTTGTGAGTGTAACATGATACAGTATTGTGACAGTGTTACAAATGGTGAGTGTTACTTATTGTCAGTGTGTTATAAACGGTGAATGTTTCAAACGGTGAGTGTCACTTTTTGTGACGATGTGGTGAGTGTTACAGATTTTGACGGTGTTATTAACGGTGAGTGTAACATGATATTTTGACGGTACTATATGTGGTGAGTGTTACAGATTGTGACGGTGATACACGAGGGACGCGGCCGTTTGTACAAGCGAGTGTCTCTATAAGAACAGGGTCGACTGCATGTACCCAAAGTGTATTGACAAAGACGTAAAACCCTCAACACCCGTGTGTTGTGATTACCCAGTAACACTTTCCCCATCCGTATGCTGTAATTACCCAAAATGTGTTGACAACGACGTAAAACTTTCACAACCCCTCCCTCCCCCCCGGTTTGCTGTAAGTACCCAAAATATGTTGACATCGACGTAAAACTCTCAACCCCATGTGTTGTGATGACCACAGATATGTTTAAAATGACATAAAAGCCTCACCCCCCGTGTGTTGTTGTAATTACCCACAGGTCCAGTTCACGGCCGTAGTGATCCATTCCGTCCACTTTGTCTTTCGCTGTGACTTCCCCCTCGGCCTCAGCCTTCTGTCTCTCCTCTATGCCGTCATCATGATCAGCCTGTTCCTCAACTACTACCACAAGGAGCACGTCGTTCGCGCCAAAGCCAGGCAGCTACGCAAGCAAAAACTGGAGCAAGAGCTGCAGCAGGGGACACAGGCGAAGGGCATCACTAGACAAGATGGCAACGGGCATTCCGTGACGTCATCAGATCGTATAGCGACCAACGGAAATCTTCATGGCAGTAATGAGGTCACCAGGCGGAAAGTCAGAGACGAAAGCTAGAGTTTAGTGTTAAGATAAGTAAAATGTGAACGAAACGTAGGGACGAGAATTTGTGAATGAAATGTTGCTAGTAGACAAGATTAGATTAGATATGAATGAAAAATAATATAGGGGTCGTGTAGTCTCCTATCTGTTTAACTTCATATTATTTTTAGCAACCTAAATCTGTCCTGCTACTGCTGACAGTAGGATACAACGATCAGAAGTATCACAGTCAGTATTATCAGAATCAAACTTTCGAACGAAATGTTGGGACGTGTATAGACTAATTGTGAATGGATTAATGTTGCTACTAGAATAAACTAGATTAGAGGTGAATACATATATAGGAGTCGCTTAGTTCTCCCAACTGTTTTACTTCATATTATTTTTAGTAACCTAAATCTATCCTACCGCAGCTGACAGAAGGGTACAACGATCAAAAGTATCAAAGTCAGTATTATCAGAATCAAAAGTATCACAATTTATAATCTCAAAATCTAAAGTATCCCAGTCAGTAGTATCCGAATCAAAAGTATCAAGATCCGTGGTATCAAAATCAAAAGTATCAAAATCAGAGGCATCACGGTCGCAATCAAAAGTATTAGAATAATTATCGATAGTGTCACAATAACAAGTTTTATTAGAGGTATCACAATAAGAAGTATCCGAATAACAAGTATCCCGATCAGAGGTAGATCTATCACAATCAATGATATCAGAACCAGAGGCATTACGACAGCTCTGAGTATAAAATCTCAGAGAGAAACGCAGGACAGTTACAGCCGCCCCACTTGTGAGACAAATGAAAAGTTGGCCATCTGGGTGTCAAAAACGTCCGATCTGTGACTCATCTGTCACCGAGATAAAATGAGCAAATTTGTTTATTTTTTGTTAATTTATTTGGTTGTGTGTTTTTTGTTTGTTTGTTTGTTTGTGTGTTCAAGGCACGGATGTTTAGGCATATTAAACATAGGTAAAAAGAATTTCGGTTGTATCCAAGTTATGTTTCAGGTAAACTTAAAATTTTAATAATGAACAGTAAATAACATGTGCATAGCTCATACCCCTGCTTGACAGCAAGCTCTTTGTGCTTTACACTATATTAGTGTAAAACGCAAAGAATAATAGGCCTATCTTCTAATAGTGAACAAACAATATATTACCCCAGCAGACCCTAGAACGCCCAGAAACATTCTCGGCTTCCCGGGAAGCAAATAGAATCTAGTGCAACTAGCTGATTAAGTAAGCTCTTGAATACAAGCAAACTGACATCATAATGTTAAGATGGAAGTGGGCATACCTTTGTCTGTTCATATAACATCAAATGCTCACAGATGCCCCGAGCTGCCCCTATCGTTAGAACACCGGAGTTTGTTTTGCTTTTTTTCTTTTGTGAAATTTTTTCATCAAATGTTGGATGGAACCACATTGAAAGAGGAATGAATGCCCTCAAATAGCCCATCTAGTTCCTGTTGGATGTTTTGATCAGAGCTATACATGGTGTGACGACAGGCTCAAGAATATTGACTAAACAGTGCTCTGCCTTGGAACATGAATCGTCGTCAAAAGGACTGGAGTGATTCAAGTATGCTTTCATGTGGACATTTTGTTGTTATATAAAATTCATTTATTTATTCATATTTTTATTTTTTCTGACATTCTCAGTAACAGAAGTTTGGAAGTGAATTAAAAAATAAAGAATATCAAACTATAGAAGTCACAGGCAAACACAAGAATTAGTTAGTTTTCTTGCAGTTTCTGTAAAACGACTCAAATTGACACTTGTTGCTCTTTCACGACCATACGACGCCCTTGATATCGCTATGCCATGATATCACAAACAATGGCATTGTTGTGTCCTATAATGAACACGTTTTCTGCTCTCTAATCCCCACTGTTTGTGAATAACAAACTCATTTTTTTTTTACATCTTCTGTTTTGCGTGAAAAATATTCGAGTCTGGGGATGCATTGGTTATCGTCCGACATTGACGAACGAACTATTAAACTAACTAAAAAGTTAATTACATTATATCAAAATGTAAAATCAAATCAGATTAAATTATTTAAATTACTATAGCAGTTTACCATTTTCTTTTCGTGCAAATTATCCCCACCGGTATTTAGCAGATTTCTTGCTTTCAAATCTTTATAAGTTTAGTCCTATCCTTGCTGTGTGTCCTTGTTGATTGTTAGTTACAACAGAAGAGCAGATCTCTTTCTCTTTTTTAACAGTCACCGAAAATTCACGTTACCGCCGAGTTTTTTTTCGGCAAAGAAAAAACCCTTATCCTTTCCCTTTTCAACTCGTATGATGTCATGAAGCAGTAAAATCAGGCGCTCGTCAATTTTTGGGCATGTGGAGTAATAAATTGGTATCGCCTTAAAGCTTATACATTTGATTTGCTTTCGATAAACGAAATACCCATTTTTTAAAAATACAAGTTGAAACATTTGCGATTGAAGGATATGGGGGGTCGCTTGGTTTCTGAGGTATAATTAGCGGAAAATGGCTGCCAAATTTGGTTATTTACATAGCCTGAGTCCGAGAAAACTGACAATAATTTACATTTTTGTGTGTTTTTAATAAACAATTTCAATTAAATCCCGAACAGTAATGGATTCTTAAATGGAAAATAAAGGTGTTGAGCAAAAAAAAAAAAAGAAAAAAGAAAAAAGAAAAGAGAGAAAATCCCAAACATTTTCGATAAAAATTATCAAACCGTTGGGAAAATGCCATCTCTTCAATTTCATTTTTTGACGAGCGCCTGATTTCACCACGCTGCTTCTCATATGGACGTTTTTCACGGAAATGATTGGATAATCTATACTTTTGTGTTAAAATTAGGAAAGTTATATCGTTTGTCGATGTTGTTATGCTCCAACTTTGAAATGGGAAGAAATAGTTCAGCTTGGTTTTTGTAATTGGGTTTTGTTGTTGTTGTTGTTGTTGTTGTTGTTGTTGTTTTGTTCCCAGACCTTCGCCGATGCTTTTCAGTGGCCTTCAGTCTATAATGTTTCTTTGGGACAAAACAAAACAGACATCCATTATAACTTTTCCAGCCTTAGTTTTAATTTTAATAAGAGTTTTACAGCACTTGTAACACAATTATGTCTTACAAATTTTAATGAAGCAGTGCCAAAGATTACAAGAGGAAAACATACAAAGAAAACGAGGAAAGATAATGACGAGATATTATTTGATAGAAAAGAAGGTGCGAACCACTCCAGAGCCCCCTCGAATAACTTAGCCATAACTTAATATTATTCAGCTTTGATTTAACATAATTCTTTAAATTAATTTTAAGTAGAATATAAAACATTAAAACTCTCTCTCTCTCTCTCTCTCTCTCTCTCTCACACACACATATATATATATATGTGGTAGCGGGTTGCTACTTTTTGTTCTAGAAAACCATTTACAGGATTAGAGCATAACGATATGGATGTGAGTGTTTTCACGAGCAAGTACATGTATCTCCATAGCCTGACAAAACGTATGTCTACAACTACATAGTATATAGTTTCATAAATCTCTTTGTACAAGATGTGGAATTCTAACAGGCTGCAGCCTTTACAGCATGCCATAAAACAGAATAAATGTATCATACTTTTATCTGTTTCAACTCGGTAAGCTTTTTATGCTGCTCGCAACCGCACAAGGTCATATGAGCGAGCGGGACACATTCAGTACTTTCAGTAGGTAGGAAACTTCGAATTTTGCCTCGGTGGCGCCAAGGCCTACTCTTATCGATTTTGGACCACCAAGGGATCTTTAACTTGCGCAATTTGCTCACGGGACCTCCGAGATTTTTCATGCTTCTCCGAGAAGGCTAGTTGTTAGACCTTACCTACCATAAGATCAAGGGTGTGGCTGAAAGACAGCAGTACGAAGGAGCCAAGGAGTAGCAGGAGGAAGGTTCCAGAAAGTGTCAGAAAGAGTCTAGAGCCCAGATAAGAGGGCAAAGTAGGTGAGGGGTGGGGGCAGAAAGTGGAGACGAAATCAGACGACAGAATATAGTTAGAGAGCAGGAAAGGAGGTGAAAGGAGAAAATTTTGGAGAATAAAGTTTTCCGTCGCTGTCAGGATTCAAACCCGGACCTATTGAATGAGAGACAAAAACCACATAAGAGACCCCGAAGCTCATCTTTAAAGTAAACTGTGTTGACGGGGGCATACCAAAGGCTTCTTAAAATGCGGAGAGGGGAGGGTGGGGCGCAACTCAGCTAAATCTAAAAAAGAACCAGGATAGCCCTCACAAGAGTTCAGCACGACACAGACCAGGTAATGTTTTAGTTTTAGTAAGAGTTTTACAGCACTTGCAACACAATAAGGTCAAAAAGTGACGAAGATTAGAGGTGTTATAAGAGGATAACAAGTACAAAAAAGAAGTAGGAGAGCTAATCAGAACGATAAATGTTTGAAAAAAAAGAATAAGGGGCAAACTGCCAACCACCCGCGACCCGAGTTCGATTTCTGTATCGTGAAAATTCCTATCGAGTTCTGCTAGGACGCTCTGTCCGTTAAAAAAAAAACCAGTATAGGTTTAACGCATCTATCAACACTGTTAGGTTATTTAAGAGGCTGGACCTCCGAGTTTAACGTCTATCCCCGAAAGGACCGAGCCAAGTGGGAAATTCTTGTAAAGTGCCTTTCCCAAGGACACAACGTCGGACCGAACTGAGGCTCGAACCTCCGAACCCGCAATCTCACGTGTCCGTCTCAGTCAAAGTTCGCCCTGGTAGACAGGGTCGAAGCCCATCTTTAAAATAAACTGTGGTGATGGGGGGCGCAACCCAGCTACATCTAAAAAAAGAACCAGGATAGCCCGAACAAAAGTTATGCATGACATAGACCAGATTAAGGTACACCACGTTTTTCTACAAGGTCCAAAGTTCACCAATATACATATTGCACACACACACACACACACACACACACACACACACACACACACACACACACACATACACACACACACACACACACACACACACACACACACACACACATATATATATATATATCTATATCTGATTAGATTATGACGCAGTGAAATGAGTTGAGACAACCAGCTGGGCTGATATTTCAGTTAAGTTTATTTGTAATAGTTTCGTAATGTCCAGCGATGCCGGTACCTTCCTTCATGAGAGGGGCACAGCAAAGTCATGGTTTATATGAACAAATGAAACGATGATGCATTGACAAAAACATATTTTGATACAGAGCAAATATACTTCCCTAAGCAAACACAACGAAACAAAACAAAACAGACAAAAACAAAATATGAGAAAACAAATCCAGCGCAAGCCAGACAGAAATCATGAGGAGGTGCACACTAGCTTGCTTTAACGTTCAGCAAACGCCGCGTCCATCTTGGTATTTTCGAATATAACATTTCACCAGAATGAGATCATAAGTCTTCAAATGCAAAATACACAGGACTATTATCAGAAGCAACACTTTCACAGAGGGAGCGAGATTCTGCCACTGAGAGGTCCTGAAACGTTCTGACCAGCAAAGACAACCATATCTGAACGAACAAAGACGATAACGACTATTACAACAATATAAGACATTACAAATACAGTTACTTTTTTGTACACTTTGGCGAAAACGCTGTAGATGACTATCTGCTGTTTCAAGAATTGCCGAGAAATGAAAAGAACTTCAATTAAAGCCGGAATTGATTCACAGAGAGTGATAGTTTTCCATTTTGTGAGCTAGAAAAAAAAAATCAACCTAATTTTTAAAGGAAGCCACCCCCTTTTTTCCTCCCCTGAATTTAAAAAAAAAATCAGAAGTAATCCTTGTTGCCTCGTTCCCCTGCAGTATATAATACGTGGTAGTAAGAAATAGAAGAATCGTTGTGTCTAGCTAGGTTCTTACGGCATGAAATAATAATAGGCCTATCTTCTAATAGTGAACAAATCAGTCAATCTAATGTATCCTGAATTGCTACAGCAAACAGCTACCCCACCCCCCCAAAAAATACACCCCTCCCTCCCGTACACACACCAAACAAACCCCAACAACAAACATACAGCAAAGAAAAATAACTTATTTTACAAAAGACTTTTAACCATACGTTACGAATCGAATATTATTTAAACTATACATCTACGACCGAAGAATGATCCTGTAAGTGTCCAATTAGTACATTTGAAGCAATATCGTATGAATCATTTCTCCAATTGTCGACATGAACAATAAAACAATTAAAGTCTTTATTTACAGAAAATAATACAATATCACTTAATCAAAGCAAAGCACTGGCAAAAACTTTCATCGAAGTTGATGAAAAGTGTTATTTTGTAAGTAAAATGGTTTCCTACATAGGTATCTATCAAGCTTTTCAAATACGAGTACTGAATAAACAACATAATTACGTGATCAGCCTCAATAGATTCATCAAATGACCAGGTTTCGGGGTGGGG
>NW_004797764.1:165991-166969 GCF_000002075.1 Aplysia californica | reverse complement strand
GTGGTGATAAGGTAGACAAGTGGTCACGGTTTTGGAATGTAAACAACAGTATTATGAACATTTCGCATCTAATTTTCAAAATGTGAGAAAGTCAGCAGGATCCAAATAACAGGTTTTATGCAAATTGTTCCAATATGTGAAATGTGACTTGATCAGTACAGTGAGAACATTAGGCCCAAGCTTTGATGTAAACTTGTCATGGATTGGTATGAAGTAAGAACGCCTGTTGCTACAGAGAGAGAGAGAGAGAGAGAGAGAGAGAGAGAGAGAGAGAGAGAGAGAGAGAGAGAGAGAGAGAGAGAGACAATCCTCCTTGATAACATAGCGGACGATAGTTAGTTAATTAGATCATTTCTCCAAAACACAGTTGAACAGAAAAGTAAGCATGCCTCAATTACAAAGAGAGACACTCCTGAGGAATGTACAGTTAAGTATAGTCATCGTTTTCATAACATTAGTTTGTAACTTGCCCTTTTTAACAATTTAAACAATAATCAGTTGGTTTTTTTTAAATCCCATGTATAAATACCGAAAATTCATAATTTCATATTATAATGGTGATCGTATCACATAAGAAAAGACTAAACACAAAGTTAAATTCAATTTCACGGATGAAAAAGAAAGGAGGGATACTTTGGCACATTGTAATCTGAAACTGCTAGATTTGCTCTCCGTCTGCTACCAAAAGTGTCTCTACCTTTGACTGGTCCAGTTCAACCCCGATAAAATCATATCGACATACGCTTATTATGTCAGTTTAATTACAAGTGGGGTGAAACAGCTCTTTTTGTAATTATATACTGCTATATACTTTATGAAAAAAGAGACAACATTTTCTATTTATGTACCCCTTAAGAGTATAAGCCGTATTAATATAAGTGAGCAGTAATGGGTTATGTTTACATGTATGTTAGACCAAATCTCCTAAAGGTGTATGTGTGTGTGTGTGTGTGTGTGTGTGTGTGTGTGTGTGTGTGT
>NW_004797764.1:161375-165756 GCF_000002075.1 Aplysia californica | reverse complement strand
GTGTGTGTGTGTGTGTGTGTGTGTGTGTGTGTGTGTGTGTGTGATGATCAAAACACCAAAGCAATGTGCCAAGATCTGGACAATACAGATGTATCTTAACTTATCTTCTTATCTTATGTTATAAATGATGAGCAGACGGCGCGAAAACAGACTTCCCCTTCTGTTGCAAGCCAGGCAGAGGTAAAGAGACCCATGGTAACAGAACAAAGGTAAAACAATCAAGTCTCCAAACACTTGAAAAACGTCAAGCAATCCACAAGATACCATGAGACATGAGCATGTGCTTTTTCTTTGTCTGGCAGTGTTGATGCGAAGATGATAATTAGTCGCTTTTAAGGACAAGTGGGCTAACGCAGATTTCGGGGGTTTGCCGAAATCTTGGCCAACACCAAAAGTGGGCATTGTCCTACCAATAGAAGAAGTTTGGTTTCATTGGTGTGTATATTTGTTTGGTTATAGAGAAAAATCTCCTTGTCTTTAAAAGAAACTGAACGAGGGGCAAGAACTGTACCTTCGATTTTCTCAAAACAGCATTTTTCGGGATAGCCCCCCTTGTGCTTAAAAGCGACCAATTAATGTATAGCTGAAAACCTGAAAACACTACGGCCTTCTACAACAGACCAGGAAATAAGATAGTGTGGAGATGATGATTAATACCTCGAGGAGACAAAGATAATACCTCGAGAAGAAGCAAATGTCAGAGACTGACTCAAACAGTTAATGTCATGGGTTCAATGTCTATGGATCCTGCATACATTTCAGACAACAGATCTTGCACACACAAAAAAAAAAAAAAAAAAAAAGATTTCGTGACCATACAACAATAAGGTTCTATCTTCTGTATAAATCATAAGGAGATACATTGCTGTTGTCCCGAGGCCGCGATATGCAAACGATGATTAGACAAATTGAATTCAGAAGCATTGGCACTTACTGGTAGGTTGCATAAAACAGTTTGTCTACATATGTCATGATTTTAGAACTATCGGAATCTGTCAAACAAATTACATTGTTAGTGAATGAAAGTCAATAATTCTAAAGTCACTGTGTACTTCACACGAGGAACGTTGAAACTAGATCTATGAGTTCACAATTCAGCCCGCTTATCAAAAGGAAAGGCTTACGAAAATAAACAAAACAGAAGTAATAATCCGTTGATACAAAACGAATAGTCAGCAATACGCGGTGAGCAATTTAGTGTTCACGTATTGCTTCAAGGCATGTAAAAATGAAACAATGGAAGATGTATGTATAAAAAATCAAAACCGTTTTCATTTCAGCAGTTAAGGATTAGTCAGTCAGTTCAAATTGTGCGGAGACCATGTGAGTGAGACATAGACCATGAGAGTTAAGGCATCAGGAAAAAAAAGTTTTATTTGAGGTTTTCCTTTCAAAATCAGAAAATAAACATCGATAGAGACATTGAAAAAACACTGCAGCTCAGTGAAATATTAAGATCTGGCGATAACCAGTTTTTCTTACGGAATGTAAATAGCATAAAGGCACAATAGTGCTCGGGTATTATGCACTGAAAGAAATAATTGTTTACCCTGTTAGCAGCAGAAACACATTTTGCATTTCCACTGGGAGGTTGGTCAAACTGAACGTACAATACTACTTCACATAGACATGGAAAATCGACTTTCTCCAATTTGAGTGTTCGGTCTTTTTTTCCATAAATAGGAAACTGATGAAAACTACAGATATTAGAGCAACAGATTTACAAGAAGGTTTTAGACCACTAGTTTGTATTTTTCTATTGAACATAGGATTGAAATGAGCAGTTGTCAAAGGTTTCTGTAAAATGCGTATGGTCCCAATACGTAGTAATGATTACAAGGCTTAAAATGTTGAAGTGGCACAAAGTGGCAGTCAGCCAAAACTGAACCAAAACATACGAATTTTGAACCAGTCTCTTCATATTATGCCCTCCTCAAAGGGTTTCTTTCAAGATCATATCACACACACACACACACACACACACACACACACACACACACACACACACACATAAACCTACTGCATATCAGCTGCGGAATGTAGAAGTAAAAATAAACAACAACCGTATTATACATCAATGCGCAAACACAAGTATAGGCAAAACAAAGTTTGTGATGCCAAAAAGCTGCCAAATAAGATGCAGACGATCAAGGGCCGCTAAGAAAAGCAGGCTCCCACGCCAGGAATGGTTTGTCTACACGAGCAGTTTTCAGCAGCTTATAATATCAAGAATGTTCAGGGAATGGTTAACAATGATTATGATTACATGTAAAATAGGTAAACTTTTATACGTATATAGGTAATCATATATATATAATATATATAAGTGTAAATATATGCTCTGAGTTATGTCACATATGAGACTACCTCCCGAAGATTGGAATAATATAATATAATATACGTGTAGATAAAAGGTATGTTTGGGGTATTACTGTGCCTTATATACAAGTTTTGGAAAATATTTCTGCAAAATATAATTATGTTCTTTAGTTGCAGAGTATGGAAGCTCTGGTATTACTCAAGAGTATCTGAACTAGGTTAGAAATGTCTTTCACCTTCAAACAGAACTGGGAAAGAATCAATATCCTTCAACTTAACCGGAACTTAAATTGAAATGTCCCTAACCTTTACACAAGAACTGGAATAAACGTGTTTTTTTTACCTTAATAAAAAAGGGAAGGAAATGTCCTTCACCTTAACTAGAACTAGGACAGAAATGTCCTTCACCTCAACAAGAAATGGGACAGACATGTCCTTCACCTCAACAAGAAATGGGACAGACATGTCCTTCACCTCAACAAGAAATGGGACAGACATGTCCTTCACCTCAACAAGAAATGGGACAGAAATGTCCTTCACCTCAACCAGAAATGGGACAGACATGTCCTTCACCTCAACCAGAAATGAGATAAAGATGTCTATAACCTTTACTCAGACCTGAGGCAGAAATGTCCTAATCAGAACAGGACTAAGTATAAATATCTTTTTTGTCTACCAGTTTGTGTCTTCTATCACATTCAGACATACGTTGTAGCTATGGCTGGGATTTAAAAAAAAAGAAATAAAGGTTGAAGAGAGCATAATTTACAGAGTGCGACACACGTTCTAGGGGGGCGAAGGGGAAAAGGGAAAAGGGGGGGGGGTGTTGCGACCGCGTCTCGGCCTGAAGAATAACATCTTTGTTTTTTAGATGACAGTTCTGCTAGTATCTTCAAAGCAGTAAGATGGAAACGAAATAAAACTGCATTGTATACGTACTGAGACTACGTGGGATAAAGTCAAATAGAAGGGCTCCATATTTCCTGATTTTTTAATTCCAATATGTATAGGGTATAGGAAGGATGTTTTATTTTAACGAAATAGTAAGATTCATTTGTCTTAAGTACTTTTTTCTTTGATTATTTCGTGTATTAAGTATTCAGTGCTATATACTGACTTGTCTAACAGAGTAACTAAACGGACGGTACGCATGTTTTGATAATAATTGTAGGAACAATAATACCAAAAGTAAATGTCTAAATATACAATGTTTTGATAATGATAAATGAATGAAGAAACCAAAAAATAGATGATATATACATCAAACATCAATACGTGAATAAGTGATCAGAAGTACAGTGATAATTAATTACAGAACATGTTTGAACATAAAAAATATTACTGAGAAGATTTGACACAAAATAGTGATGGAGACATGGCTCATTGGAAGCTCAACGCAAACATTATGTAAGTATTGTTGTAGTAAGTGGAAGTAGAGAGCTACTGTACTCACTTAAGTATGAAATAAACGCACACACACACACACACACACACACACATACACACACATATTCACACACAATCACACACACACACACACATTCACACACACTCACACACACACATACACACACACACTCACACACACATGCATGCACACACACACACACATGCACACACAGATACATGTGCACACATACACAAACATACAAACATACACACAAAAGCACACGCACACGCGCACACGCACACACACACACACACACACACACACACACACACACACACACACACACCCACTCACTCACAATTAAATGTATCAGCACAATATAATAAATATGTACACGACCGTTGCTCTGCTAACCCCTCTCTCACGGAACTGCTCTTCAGCCCCACTTCGTGTGTGGCAATTAATCACATCAGTGGCTGTCCAATAAGTATACAGAAAAGACAGCAAATAATGGAATGGTGGATAACCGTTAAATAGTGTGAGCAACGGTTGACTGCTATTTTGAGGAAAGAAAAAACGAGACTGACAGACAGAAACACTAGCAGTAAAAAAGAAAATAATGGCTTTTGTACTGATTTTGGAATGTTCAAGTGATGAAGAGGTCAGCGGGGG
>NW_004797764.1:158229-161275 GCF_000002075.1 Aplysia californica | reverse complement strand
TGCAGGAAGAAAGGACGGGAGAGGGGAGAAGATGGAGAAGGGGAGAAGAGGAGGATGGAAGAAGGGGAGGAAGGGTAGGAGGAGGTGAAGAAGGAAGATGGGGGAGAAGGGGTGGATGGGAGAAAGGATGCAGGAAGGTGAAGAAGAGAGAAGATGAGGAAGGGAGATGGTGAGGCGAAAAGAAAGGGAGGAAGAGAGGAGGTAAAGAATCAGGCTAAGAGAAGGTGTGGAGTGGAGGAGTGGAGGTGGGGAGGAGGGAGGGTCAGCCCACTGACATGATTTCTCAGACCAGAAAGGGAGCCTCCGATAAATGGGATAATCTGTGATACGACCTTATACGAGTCGCAAATCTGTCCTCAACTAATTCATTTCATTATGCACATTTTGAACACATCCTTTAATTAATTAACAATGACGAGGTAAATGTGTGCAGGGAGAAGTGAAGGCGGGGGTGAAGACTTTTTTATGTACATTCGTCAATTCGATGCTCTCTGTAAGACTGTAAGATAATAGAAATAAAGTGAAATACAAGTCTCTACTTATTCACAGCTCCAATGATACACAAGCATACACACACACTCACGCACATACACGCAAGCGAACACACACACACATGCGCAAACTAACACACGCAAACTGACACACGCGCGCACACACAAACACACACACACACGTTGTGTGCGTGTGTGTGTGTGCGTGCGTGTGTGTGTGTGTGTGTGTGTGTGTTTGTGTTTGTGTGTGTGTGCGCGCGTGAGTGCATGCGTGCGTGCGTGCACACGTGTACATTCTCAGTGCATTCTTCAACACAACTTACAGCAAATATTACAGCAATATCATAATAACACGGGTCTTATCCAATATAACATTTCTATCATAACAACTTACTCCTCCTCAGTATTCTAGCCACATCGTACAACATTGGTCTGACTCAGTATTACAGTCACATCACATAACCATTTCTCCTTCTCAATATTCCAGCCATATCATACAAACATAATTTCTCGTGATCAATATCCTGCTCAAGTCATAACAACATCGATGTTGCGCAATAGTCCATCTAAAACATAACAAGACTTGATGTTGTCCAGTATTTCAGTCGTATCTGTTTTTAAATAAATATGATGAATATTTGGAATAATTTTCTTTAGTCAGAACAGTTATGTTACTGTTGTACGTTGTACTGTATTGTAAAGCGTTCAGAGCCTGTGTACTTTAATCGGGGTTGAGCGCTACATAAATGTCATTTATTGTTATTATTATTATTATTTCAGTGGTATCATACTAACACTGATATTTCCCAATATTCCAGCAACGTCATAAGAATGACATTGACGTTGGTTGGCCAATATTACTACAGCCGTGCATAAGAACATTGATGTTGATACATGATAAGAACATTGATGCTGCCTGCCGCTGCTAGGAGGATTCTATCTCAATGAGAATAATCTCGAAGTCTCGCTCCTCATTCATTTGGTTCATCTCTATGATGAAAGTGGCCTCGTGAGAATAATGGCGGACGATGTTGTCGTCGAGCTTGACCAGGATGCTGAGGAGGAGAGAGGGGAAGCTGTTGTTGAATCTGTTGTTGTTGCTGTTGTTGTTGTTGTTGTTGTTGTTGTTGTTGTTGTTGCTGTTGTTGTTGTTGCTGCTGCTGTAGTTGTCGTTGTCGGTGTTGTTCAAAAAGGAGAGGAGGCAAGCTACTGTTGTCGTGGTTGCTGTTATTGTTTTTGCTGTTGTTGTTAATGTTCGAACAGTAGAGAAGGGAAGTTATTGTTCTTATTGTTTCTGTTGTTGCTGTTGTTATTGTTGTCAGCTCATTCAATTAGAGGTCGCTTTATTAAATGGTGGAAAAGTAGCTATGTAAACTTTTTAAAGGCAAAGACTTTAGACAATTCAAATCAAAAGAACGGGAAACGATTGCTGACATAGAAATATTATTAATTTTTAAGTTTAAACATTGGCTTTCTTGCAATTTCTTCTCCCCCCCCCACCCCCAATCAAATTACCCAATAAATGTGATCCTAAACACACGACACACACAGACACACACATAGACAGGTAAATGAAATGTGGAAAATGTAATGCAAAATCGTGTCCAGACATACTCAGACTTACCCCTTTCTTGATTTCTTATACAAGTTTTTGACTTTTGAGGGCGGAATTGAAAACTTCTGCTCGATCTGTGAAGGAAAAGAGGAAGACATTATTGGAAATGGCCTGTGGACAATTTGTGCTACAGTTGTAGGATACTTGATGAGATTTTTAAAAAAAAAGTAAGGCATGTGTCTGTGTGAAATCATCATCATATGCTAATCCGTAGTTTTACAGTTATGTATGCTAATCTGCATGCTAATATGTATGATGATAATTTTGTATACTAATCGGCATGATAACATGTATGATGATGATTATGTATGCTAATATGTATGGTATAATTATGTCTGCAAACATGACATGCATTTATAATATTATGTATGATGATAATTATGTATGCCAATCTGTATGCTAATGTTTATGCCAATTTGTATGCTTTTCTGTACGGCAATTTGTACGGTAATCTGTATGCTGAATATGTAGGGCATTTTAAGCTGGTTCGGAAAATGTGCTATATTTTAGAAACAAAGACAGCAAAGTCAGAATGCAGGTTGACAGTGGTTTAGAAAACAAAGACAAGACTCAATCGAGAATATAAATGAAAAAGTGCAATATTTAGAAATCAAAGACATTACTCTCAAGAGAATGTAAGATGTAAGTGAAAAAGTGCTAGATTTATTTTTTTAAAAACCCCATAAAAACCCCAACAATATTATTTCCTAATAACTTACAGATCTAAGCAGGCCTGACATGGTGGGGACCTCCAACATCAGAGCTGTGTAAGCTTGTTCGTGTCTCTCTCGGACATACAGGAGGACTGGAAGGGGGAGGGGGAAGGAGGAAGGAGGGGAGGGGGATGACGCATTTAGAACATTTGGTCGTGGTAGTCGTGTTGTTGGTGATGATGATGATGATGATGATGATGATGATGATGATGATGATGATGATGATG
>NW_004797764.1:155965-157529 GCF_000002075.1 Aplysia californica | reverse complement strand
TTCTTCTTCTTCTTCTTCTTCTTCTTCTTCTTCTTCTTCTTCTTCTTCTTCTTTTTTTTCATTTTCTTTTTTCTTATACCTCCTCCTCCCCTTTGCCTTCCCTCTCCTCCTTCTCCTCCTCCTCCCCTCTTCGTCAAGAAGAGCTGCAAAAAAATCTCGTCTCCACAGAGCGTACAATTCCGGGAAAAATAAACATTTCCCTTTCTTTATGAGAAGGTAATGGGCTTTGAACAACAGTTTACAGTATACACCCCCAAACAATGTTTACAGATAGACTACAATCAACAGGTTCCTTTATGAAATTGATGTTGTTGTTGTTGTTTTTTTTACATTGAGACCAGACCACAGAAATTACTTACCTAGAAATTTCTTCGTCTTGAGATGGCACAACGCCCAAGGTAAGAGACTGAGGAGAAAGACAAGAGATTAGTCCTGCTATTGTTGGTCACGATTGTAAGATATAATAAATTTATAAAAAGAGAAAGAAAGAAAGAAAGACAAAAATGAATGAACGAACGAACAAACGAACGAACGAACGAACGAATGAATGTATGAATGAATTACACTTTACTGATTCGAGTGGGGAATCTTGGGTTACAATGGCAAACACGCATTCATGAAGACATACATTTTTTTTTCTCTTTTTTTCGGGGGGGGGGGGGTAGAAGTGGGGTTGAAGGCGGCAGGATAGAAAGAGAAAGAGAGGAACTGAGTAATTGGCGCTCTGGCTCGAGTAAAAAATGCCATTGGGTCGCAGTTTGTTCCAGTTGTCGGTACCACCTACCCGTTTTATCTTCAAAGATAAAATTGGTTATTTCCCTTTTTCGAACATAAGTCTTGAGATCGTGAACAGAATCTTAAACCTCTACAGCTTTAAAATGCACCCCCCCCCCACACACACCTTTTTAGTCTGTTTATTAGTTTGTTTGCTTGTTTGGTCACAAAAGGTGCCGTGCAACGAATGGTTTTTATATCCTTAGATTCAACAGCGTGCAGATCAAGAAGCAAAATCAACCTTTTCTACACTTTAAAAAAACTTTTGGCTTTTGGCGGGTTACTCTGCTTTCGATAATTAAATACATTTTAAAAAACCTCAAACCTATGCAGCAAGTTTATTCATGCACTCACTTATGAGCTGGAAAAGTTTAGAGCACACGGATTTTGATAACTAAACACGTTGGTTTAACACTCAAAAACCAAGTTGAATCATGTACCCACTTTATGCAGAAAGGAACCTTTTTTTATATATCACACGGTTTTCAATGACTTAGCACGTTTTGAAACGTTCAATCCCCGAGTTAAGTAAAATATACTCACTTTGTGCATGAACTCGGAGTTTTCATGAGCTGGGTTGAAGAACACAGGGGGTGTCAATAGGTCGCCCATGGAATAGAACTCGGACCTTTCACAAGGCTCGTGGAATACTTCCTCTACCTTCTTACGACCTGTGGCAAATGATGGCCGTGGTGATGATGGTGATGTGATGTTTGTGGAGGCAGTGGTGGTGATGGTGATGATGATGATGATGATGATGATGATGATGATGATGATGATGATGATGATG
>NW_004797764.1:154556-155849 GCF_000002075.1 Aplysia californica | reverse complement strand
AGAGAGAGAGAGAGAGAGAGAGAGAGAGAAAACGCAAAACGGGATTGGGTGTCAGTGTGGCAGGCTTTGATCGAAGTTTCTGGAAATCCCACCGTACCAGAACGCGAACAAAGAGAAGACAGTGTATCAGGCACTTAAACATGGACATCGTGGACCAAGGGTTCTTGCTTAACCTGGGTTCGACTGACCCCATCCACCCCCCTTCCCCCCCCCAATCGACTGAGCCCATCCCCCCACACCCTCTCAAGAACCCTAGGGGCTGGTTGATTTAGTCTCATGGGCTCAGTGGAATCGGGAGGTCAAGTGTATAAATGTGTGTGTATGTGTGTGTGTATGTGTGTGCGTGTGTGTGCATGTCTGTCTATCTGTCTGTTTCTTTCACTCCACTCGAAGGGTTTGGGGAATGCACGTATGAAACTTGAGAGGTTCATTACCTCCAGAAGATTAAGAAACATTACTCTAGATTCTAGACAACTAGCTGAAAGGTGAGTGGTTGGGGGGGTTGACGTCACATGATATTGTTATCGCTAAACCGTCGGAAATGACGTGCTACGTCATGCAAAACTGCTGGTAATGCGCTGTCTTTAAAAAATTGATAGTAAGAGTTTTACGGTACTGGCAACACAGTAAGGTAATAATATAAGTGCAGAAGATTAGATGTTTTACAAGAGAGTAACAAACACAAAAAAGAAAGAAGAGAGATAAGGACGATAGATGTTTGATAGGAAAGAAGAAGCAAACCACACCAGAGCACATGTAAACCAATGTGCAGTCTGAAATCTTGGTACAGATCAAGTACTTCATGGTAAGTCTACGTTTGGAGTCGGTACCTAATTCTGAGGTGGGTTTTTTATTATGACGTCGATGCAGGTACAGGTCAATCTCGGTGGGATTTCTTAGTTTTAGCAAACATTTTACGGTACTTGCCACACAGTAAGGTCGTAAGAATATAAGAACCGAAGATTAGAGGTGTTACCAGAAAGTATCAAACGTATTTTCATAAAATGAAGAAAAACGAAGGAGAAATTATAAGAACGATAGATGTTTGATGAAAAAGAAGGAGCAAATCACTCCAGAGCACCCGATGGGATTTTTTAAAACAAAATGTGGCTGAAGATGGGGATGATGACGATAGAAATGGGATTGGGAATAGTGATAATCATCTTAACTATTAAAAACAGCATACAAGACAGAGCCAACTTCATTCAAAGTTCTCATAAGTACACAATGTTAATATTCAAGCTCATTTTAAGTAAAATCTTGGTATTTTCATTCAGAATCCCCCCCCCCCCC
>NW_004797764.1:150676-152960 GCF_000002075.1 Aplysia californica | reverse complement strand
AAGAGAGAGAGAGAGAGAGAGAGAGAGGAGGGGGAGTACGTTAGTACATTCATTTATTTGAGTAAAGAGAAGCATATAGACATGAAATCTGTGACTTACTGCTGCTTAAAAAAAGGCGAAAGCAGACAGAAGCCAAAAAAAAAGAAGAGAAAAAAAGTAAAACCTTGTAGTGGCACCCCAAATCCCCTTTGGTCTAATCTACTCTCACAGCACACCCAGCGAACCGACGAAAACAATGACCTTAAGACCCTGAACGAGTTCAAAGTTCAAACAAAACCAACTTCCACAATATTGACTCAGTTCTCTAAAGTCCTCATGTTTCGACTTCACATTCTGAACTCCACGAACTCGAAAGTTGTTTGTTTTTGTCTTTAAAGGTGAATAAGATTAGAATTAAATTAGCCGTGAGGTTACAAGCAACTGAATACTCTTACTATACAAGATCACTTTTCGAAACACAAGGGGACAATCCCGAAAAATGCTGTTCTGAGAAAATCGAAGGTAAAGTTTTTGGACCCTTCTTCAGTCAAGTAGAGTTTTCTCTATAACGATACAAATATACACACAAATGAAACCAAACTGTTCCTATAGGTAGGGCAATGCCCACTTCTGGTGTAGGTCAGAATTTCCGGAAACCCCCGAAATCTGGGTTAGCCCGCGTGTGTTTAAAAGTGTTAAAAGCGACCAAATTAAATGTCCTTTAAACGTGTATTGTCCATGTCGTACATCATAGGTTGTTCTTTGTTTTGTTTTTGTTTTGTTTTTTGTTTTTGTTTTTGTTTTTGCTTTGTTTTTGTTTTTCTTAGGAGGGGGCGCGCTCTTTGCACTTTCTCTCCTATCAAATACATGTCTTCTTTATCTCTTCTCTTCGTTTTTGTGTTGTTGTTTTTGTTACTTTCTTTTAACACCCCTAATCTTCGGTACTTTTATGACCTTATTGCGTTACAAGTGCCTCAAAACTCTTACTCAAACAAAACAAAACAAAAATAGCGTACATCATATCTACACAACCAATCGGAGAGCCGTAATGTGTTGGAAGTTCTGCTCAGATACAAACGATGAAGGAATTTTCAAGGTAAATCTGAAGGCCTGAGTACCTCGACAAGGGCAGGGATTAAATTGTCACCAAACGTAAGTGTGTTAATTTGCATAACTTGTCAAATCTAGTTAGGTCAAATCACCCCAACGTCAATGGATGTCGAAATATTATGTTCCGAACAGCTGAGTCTGTTGTCTGCCCTTCATCCGTGAGGGTAGGGAGGGATATGGAGGAGGGGAGGTACAGATATTTGGGAAGGGGGGAGGAAATATTCGGGAGTGGTGAGGTGAGTGGGAGAGATTTGAGTTGGGGAACAGGGGGGGGGGGGTAAACATAATTGTACAGCTTAGATTTTCCGATTTTCTCACATGGAGCTGGTCTTTTGGAAAAAAATGTTTCTCCAGTGAAACAAAATCCCTGTAAGCTAAGATTAATTTTCGGGTGTACGGTTCCATCTCCTTTGTGTCTAAGGGATACTGGGGGTGGTAGGTGGGCTGGGGGGATGGGGTGGGGAGACTTGCGACGTTTACATTGCACAAAACTGTCTCGTCAGGGAGTTTTGGCTGTGGAATCCACACGGTTTTTCTCCGGGACTGGGATCCTTGTTCTAGAGTTCTAGACAAAGACAAATAATTAGATACTCTTGGGACGATTTCTGAGTGTAAGAATTGACTCATTGTTCAAAGTTTCGACTCCTCTGGAGGTTTACTCAGGGAACTAATACCGGAAAGTTCTGGAATGATTACAGAGTGTGGGAATAGGTTCTTTTGAAAAACGACCTAAGCAGAAACACGAAAAACTCTAGGCATGTTGTGAGAACTATTATTGTGCAGCTGGTGTTTCTTTTAAAAACAGCGCACATACTTTCACATACGTACACATAGACTATGTAGACACATTTACATCTACTCACTGACACATATACGCTTTTACACAATCAGAAACACAAACACACAAACAAACACACACACAAACAAACACACACACAGAGACTCATGCCCACCTACACACGCACGAAGGATTCACTTCTACTACCCACCCCCTCCCCCGACTCTTTTGTCTCATCTCTAGCGCCAAAATAATGAGCTAATCACAAAAGGCCTACACAGGAACACACACACACACACACACACACACACACACACGAACACACACACAAACACACAAACACACACAAAAACACACACAAACACACATACACTAACACACACATTGATTGATTGGTTGAGTAGGTGTTTTACGGCA
>NW_004797764.1:147813-149649 GCF_000002075.1 Aplysia californica | reverse complement strand
CCGCCCCCTTGCTCAAATCTCGACACCCTACTGTGTTTTGTCAACCGCAGATTTCGTTTTTAACGTTTCTCCCAAAACACAAAGACCTAGTCTAGAACATCAAATTTTCAAGTTGCGCTTGGTTGTGCAAGCCGTGGGGTATCGCATCACTAGTGTCTTTTTTTTCAATGGCTGGTCTTATACTGCTGTATCACTAATGTCTTTTTCCCAATGGCTTGTGGTATACTGTCGTATCTCTAATGAATGTCCTGTTTCAAATGGCTTGTCGTATACTGTCGTGTCTCTAATGAACGTCTAGTTTCCAATGGCTGGGTTTATACTGCTGTATCACTAACGTCTTGTGTCCAAAGTCTGCTCTCATAGTACCATACCACTAATACCTTGTTTCCAGTGTCAGCTCTCAAAGTATCATATCACTAATGTCTTGTTTTCAATGTCTGCTCTCACACTGTCGTATCAGTAGTTTCATGTTCCCTTATACTGCTGTATCATTAATGCCTTGTGTCCAATGTCTGATCTCATAGTATAATATCACCAATTTCTTGTTTCAAATGACTGCTCTTATAATGTTGCATCACTAATTTCATGTTCCCTTACACTTTTGTATCTCTAATGTCTTGTTTCCAATGACTGCTCTTATAATGTCTTATGCAGTGTATCATAATATGTCCAATCTCTGCTCTCACAATGTCATATCACTAATTTTTGTCCCTTATGGTAGGTCTTACACTGCCGTATCCCTAATGTCTTTTTCTCCATATCTGCTCTTATACTGTCCTATCAAAGCAAAATGTGTTTGAGCAATCACAGGCAGGTCTACACAGTAATGGCCAGGGGGGGGGGGGGGGGGGGGGGGGGGGGGGGGGGGGGGGGGGAAGGGAAACAGACAGAAGCAGCAGGGAGGGAGAAAGAAAACAAGTAGAACATTAAACAGGTGCCCTGTAACCACCAGTTTCTTGTTACATTGTATAGTAGTGGAAGACATAA
Organism: Aplysia californica; assembly: GCF_000002075.1. Lineage (NCBI taxonomy): Eukaryota > Metazoa > Mollusca > Gastropoda > Aplysiida > Aplysiidae > Aplysia > Aplysia californica. The sequence continues at coordinate 148,662 of NW_004797764.1, read as the reverse complement.
ACACAAATTGAATGAATCAAGCTTGCATTATTAAAACGATATGAATGTACAAAACATTTGCGCCACAAAACACAATACGTTTGGTATTTCTAATTATACGCATACATTTAAATGTTTTGTATCTGATAAACATCAATGTGGATTACTCTAAACTTCCATCAACATGTACACATTAGCAAAACGGACAAATAACCCTGAGCATATAAATTTGAATACACCATTTTTAACCCTCTGCTTACAACTACCTTAACAAAAAAACAAACATTGATATCCTTGAATTTACAGCAACAGGTTTAATTCAGCAACTTGGATAATTCTGAGCTTTCAACGCCATAATATTATTTATTAGAAACAACAACACTGACAACCATGAACTTTAAAAAAAAAGTACATGTTCATTTTTTTAAACAAACATTATTGCTAACCCTAAGCCCAACAGAACACTGACCAATGTCGAGAATCCTCTGTTTGTAACTGTGCTGTCTCCCGTGCCAAAACTCCCAGGCTCTCCTCTCCTCCTCCATCGTACGTTCTTCTCGGAAGGCAAGGATGATCACAGACTGGTCACAGAAACATAAAAAAATATCTGTGTCACTAAATCTATATACATCAGAGACGTAAATCCTTTATGATTATGACAGATCAGAGAGACATTGACAACATCAAATCTCTAGAAACTGCTGACTGAATACAGAAATATTGGAAACATCTTTGTCACTAGACCTATTTTGCAGACTTAAATCCCTTCAGAATACTGATGGGACAGAGAGAGAGAGAGAGAGAGAGAGAGAGAGAGAGAGAGAGTGAAAGAGAGAGAGACAGAGAGAGAAAGAGAGAGAGAGAGAAAGA
>NW_004797764.1:145093-146049 GCF_000002075.1 Aplysia californica | reverse complement strand
TCTCTCTCTCTCTCTCTGCGAACACAAACAAACACACATGCAGACACACTAGGAAGGCTTGAAAAAATTAAAAGACAGGGGACAACCAGATTAATGTAAATTGAAGAGACGTACAATCGATATTCTCTATTGTGCTCATTATGCGGATCTGTTATCTCGTTTGTTCTGAGTCACTACAGTCTTGCAAACCTGTGACGACGTCTGGAAGTCATTGCGACAAGTTTTGTTGTTGTTTTGTTTTCAAACAAACAACACTACATTCTTTGAAGAGTAAATATGGCGACATTTAGAAGACAAGACTGCATTTTGCGATGAGTAGATATGCCGACATGTAGAAGGCAAGACTACATTCTTCGAGGAGTACATATGACGACGTCATTAAGAGGATAATTTACAATCTGCAATGAGAAGATATGACGACAATTAGCTGATGCGATTGCATTCTGTGATGATTAATTTGTCTTGATTGTTTGAATAAAGAGAAGCAAGGTGACATGTAAACTTGTCATTAAGTGCCGGGAAAAGGTAAGACGGACAGATAGAAATTCTGTGATGAGTAGATATTTATGACGAAAGCTTGGTGATATGACTGCATTCTGTGATGTGTGGAGTGGGTATTACTGGTATTACGATGTACGGGAGAATTGAGCAAGCTGCTTTCAGCGAGGGGTGACGACGGCTTGTTGAAAGACCATGAAAAAAAACCTTGAGTCGTTTGAGTCTTTGGGGCATGAAATGAAAACCGTTTTGCACGCCCGGCTGGCTCTGAAAGAGCTTGTCTTCTGCCTTTCTTCCCCACTAAGTAAAAACTCCTCTGCCTTTGACAGGGTTGCTAGATCAAGATGGTGCAGATATGTCACTACACAACGCTGGTGTGTTTTGCTTTCTTTTTCTTTTCTCTTTTTTTTTGGGGGGGGGTGTTCTTTAAAAAAACAACAACCTTGCAGTGTATTTTT
>NW_004797764.1:142001-143365 GCF_000002075.1 Aplysia californica | reverse complement strand
CTTTTGTCCCCTCAACCCCCGCCGCCTCTTCACGTCAGTTCACTCCTAAAATAAGCAAAGAACCAAGCGTCACGTAAAAGAGTCGTTCCGAATACCTGTTGCAGTCGGGGACCACCGACCAGTCTATGAAATGGTGAGGATTTAGATTGTACGATGTGACGCATTAAACAGAGCATAAAAACAAATAGCTTAATATGTAGGGATTTTCACCTATTTGCACTGCTGTTATATAATGTGTCGTGCCAGAGAAAAGAGAGATATATGAAAGAGCCAAAGAGGTGGTTATGAAACGTGTGACCTGCGTGGGTGGGAAAAGGTTGCGATCACTGACCTTACTGTCAGTTCAGTTGATCTGCGGAGAAGGAAATGGAAATGTACGAGATACACGCATATTACATATTCGCCTTGGATCGAAGCTTTTCAGTACATTTCCTCTCAGCTACCACAGAAAAAATCTCCATTAAAATGCCCTCACACAAACCTCATTGTTTCATTTTGTATCCTCCCCCCCCCCTCTCTCTCTTCTCAAAGCCTTTGAAGTTTTTCCTTATGTGGTGTGTATCTGTGTGCTCGGATGTTCCGCTTCGGGCTGGTCATAACAGGCACTGTCGAAGCAGCCCGCATCGTTAGCCTAATCATTATTGTTCAAAATTTAGTCAGTTTTAGTAAGAGTTTTACGGCACTTGCAACACAATAAGGTCATATAAGTGCCGAAGGGTAGAAGTGTTACAAGACAGTAACAAACATGAAACAGAAGGAGGAGAGATCAGGACGACAGACGTTTGATAGGAAAGAAGAAGCAAACCACACCAGAGCACACGTCAATCACCCACCAAATTTAGCCAATTTGGGGGCATCAAACATTTACAATGCACAATTATAATATTCTGTAACTGTTTCAAGCTGTGAGTAAGACTTGTTGTCCTGGCTTCTCCTTAACTTTTGACAACAAAATAAACTGAAATCGTTTTTCCAAATTACTCTTGTGTTAGATTTTCTCTGATTTTCTCTCCTAATTATACAATACGGTAATAAACTTGGCTTTTTGAAGCACTCAAGAAATACACAACATATTATTTCATGGACCTCTTTTTAATTGCATTTGCACAGGTTCTAATATTTTCGAATAGTTTCTGTGTACCATTTAGAGTTACAATCTTATATCTTTTTTCCCAAATCTTTTTTTTTGAACGATGTGTCGTTCACGAATCAAAACTCTTTTCTAACAGGTTTGTAATTTTAAAAAAAGAAGTCTTCTCAATTTTCAAACGGCCTCTCCCCACATTTTCCCCCTCCGGCTTAATCTTTTTTCTATTCAATTAAACGAACACAGTTTTGGTCTTTTATCAAAAGACATCTCCTCG
>NW_004797764.1:139596-140665 GCF_000002075.1 Aplysia californica | reverse complement strand
TGTCACGACGCAGTGGACTCAGGCGCTCGTCAATTTTTGGGCACCTGGATTTATTGGTATCCTCGTAAAGCTTGTTTGTATGCCATATTTTCAGTGAAAACTATCCATTAATCTTGGATACATGTCGAGATAATGGTGATTGAAAGAGGTGGGGGCTGCCTGGTTTCAGAGGTAAAATTAGCGCGAAAATGGGCGCCAAAGTTTGGTTTTTTCCTTAGCTAGACAGTCCTTTGAAATTGGAAATTTCAATTTTTGTGTGCCTTTATTCACATTTTTTTGTGTGGCTTTATCCAACGTTTTTCAGTGCAATCCGCACCGAATGTGTTCTTTAGTGTACATGAAAGGTGTTGAGCCAAGAATATAAAAAATCGATAAAAATCCCCCCAAACCTGCAAACAAATGCCAGTTTCTTCATATCCATTATTTCGACAAGCACCTGAATTCACCACGATGCCTCACATTGAGACATAGCCATAAATCGTTTACAATGAATAAGTTTCTTTTTTTTCTGATTAAACTGTGAATAATTTATTTCCTTTGGGTCTACCAAACTTCCGACAACAAAAAGTGACAATATCGTTTTTCTCAATCACACGTGTGTGATATTCTCACCATTTCTCCCTCTTAATTATACAGTACAGTAACGAACTGGGCTGGGTTGTTTTTCAACACTCAAGAAAGAAACCACACCCTGAACTGCCCAAATTTCTATTTTCAATTTATTTCTATTTTATAGCAATTGCACAGGTTCAAATATTTTCAAATAGTTTCTCACAACAAATTTAGGGTAACACTCTCGGCTTATTTTGAGCACTCAAGAGAGACACAGGGAAATAAGAATTTCAGTCGTTTTGTTTCGTAATTTCTGTTGTATGCTGGCTTTTTCACCTTCGAGCTTTCAATTTAGCCAATGACTCTGCACGTTTGTTTTTTCTAACAGTGGCGTCCTCCAACCACCAGCTCTTTATTTCTTTACTTCTCCACTTTTTCAGCTGTCCAACTTTTCTCAAACACTAATTATGAAAACCCATTGGCATTCTCTCTCTCTCTCTCTCTCTTTCTCTCTCTC
>NW_004797764.1:135766-136886 GCF_000002075.1 Aplysia californica | reverse complement strand
CCTCCTCCACCTCCTCCTCCACTAGGTTTTTTCTTTTTCGATTTCTCCTTCACGGCTTCGATAACTGCACTCCCATTTGTTTCTTTCAGAGTCTGGAGGATGGAGATTATTTTGTTTGTTTGTTTTAGTTTTAGTAAGTGTTTTACGGCACTTGCAACACAGTAAGGTCATATAAGTGCCCAAGACTAGAGGTGTTACAAGACAGTAACAAACATAAAAAAGAAGGAGGAGAGATAAGGACGATAGATGTTTGAAAGGGAAGAGGAAGCAAACCACACCAGAGCTCCCACCAACCAACCACGTTTGTTTGTTAGAGTAAAGAGAAGCACGTCAACACAATAATGGTCATTTAGCGTGGGGGGGAAGTAAGACAGAAACAACAGGAGGAAAGTGAAGAAAAAAGACCTACCAGTAGCACCCTCCAACCACACTCGGATGGAGATTTTAAAAAAAGATAAGCTCGGATGAAAAAGATAATTAAGTCTGCAGTGAGTGAAGAGAAGCAAAATAATATACTCGATGGGAGTAATGAAATAATACAGGGAAAACGCAAGATATACAGGCTAGGCAAGAAATAAAAGAAGACGAATGAAAGAGGTAAAAGTATCACCTTCCACTCAGTGGCACTCTCAAACCACCCTTTCGAAGAAAAGATGAACATGAAGATAAGACGAACATAATAACAGGATGAGATAAAATAAGATAAAAAGAAATTCGATGAGATGTGATTTATAATGCATGAGATAATCAGTGTAATAAAGTTAAAAGTGTCGAATTTTCTGATACATACATTTCTTAAAAGTCAATTGTACTGCACTGTTGAGGGTCCAAGTAGAATTATGTCGACACAATAGCTGCAGTGGTTAAACACGGAAGGATTCATCGTGTCAAAAACATGTAAACCTGCTTTGGTTTTTTGTGTTTTTAAATTTCTTTTGTTTTCTTTTGTTTTGTTTTTTTATTTAGTTTTGTGCTAGCCCCGTACCGCACAACTGCAACTTGGCCAACTTCTTTGTGGGTGCGTAGCGGATAGTAAAAATATGAGAAGCCTACAGCACCAACAAGACTCGCGTTTGCATTGGCCATTTGATTTATCGTTGTGTGATAATAATAATAATAA
>NW_004797764.1:131371-135007 GCF_000002075.1 Aplysia californica | reverse complement strand
AGAGAGAGAGAGAGAGAGAGAGTAACAATAATGTATGTTGAATGGAAACCACTAGCTATCTTATCAAATAATATCATAATCACCATGTTATTGCTCAGTTCTCGATACTTCGAGATATTTACTTACCACAGACGTTGAGTTGGGAGACAGACAGGGCTCATGAAAGCCACTGTCTGGAGACTTCATGTTGTAGTTGTTGTTGTTCTCAGCCGTCAGAAAGTGGGTGTAGTTGTTGTTGTAGGCATACTGATGCTGCTGGTGAAGGTAGCGTTCCACTACCACCTGCTTGTCTGTCTCCAGGAGTTGTGTGTTCAAACCCCGTTGGTAGACGTAATTGTAGTAGTTGTTGGTTGCATTGTTGTTGTTGTTGGTGGTATTGTGGTTGGCGTTGTTGGCGTTCTGTTGCTGTTGTTGCTGTTGGGGTGGTGGTAACGGCTCTAACGGCTGTAATGGCTGTAGGACCTGCAGGTATTGTCCTTGCGGGGACTGAACGATCATTGTGTCCGCGGACGTCCCGGTAGTTTGACTTAGATGATTTTGCTGCTGCTGCTGCTGTTGCAGGTGATGATGTTGTTGTTGTTGGTGATGATGATGCTGTTGCTGTTGATGTTGTTGCTGCTGCCTATGGTGAAGGGAAGCAGCAGCGGGGTCCGTGCTCATGTGGTGCATAGAGTTCGGTGTGAGGTTCATAACGTTATTGCAAACACCGGCGGTGTCGGCTTGAGCCGCCATAGCGTCTTCACACGTTGCCATGGTTACCGGTACCAGAGACGGTTGCCCGGCCACGGCGCCGACGTTCGCGCATGATGTCATGGGTAGATCTGCGCAGGTGGTGAGTGAGGAGACGGTGTTGTTGAGGTCCGTCGGGTTATAGCTGTACTGAGGCACGAACCCTTCCAAGTAGGACTCCTCCTGTTTGATGGTGACCATAGGGGAATATTTGGTGTCCAGCGCCATAGCCGTGACGTCATCGGTCAGGAACTGGAGGCTGTGGGTGACAGGCATGTTGACCACTGACTCCTCAGAGTTGAGCTGACGAGCGCGGATTTTCTGCGACAACGCTTTCTTCAGATAGTTGTTTTCTTTGACCAGCAGAGCTATAGACGCGTCTTGTTCCTCTTTGTAGGAGGTGGAGGACGGAGGACACGATGATAATGTCAACGGCGCGGATGACGATAACGATGATGAGGATGACGATGATGATGATAACGGTGTCGATGATAGCGATGAGGGGGCAGGGACGGGTGGATGGACTGAAATGGATGGGGTGGGGGTTGGGAGGGCGGTGATGGTAGGATTTGATGTTGGGGCGGGGTAGGCTGTCACTACAGTGTCAACACAGTGTTGTTGTTGTTGGTCTGATGGTTGTTGTTGTTGTTTGTTGTTGTTATTTGTGTGTGCAGCGATCTGTACGATGGTGGGTCTGCAGTCTGAGAGACCGTTGGTAATGTGTACCGTATTTCCGACAGAGGTCACGTTGTAAGGTGCGTGGTGCACGGGCGTAGCGGTGGTTGCGAAATGTGAGACGGCGTCGCTGTTGTTAATGTTGTTGATGTTATTGTTGTTGATGTTATTGTTGTTGTTGTTAGAACTGTTATGTCCAGTGATAACAGAACTGCTGTTGGAGCTATTCACAAACACAAAATTGGCGCTGTTTATTCCCTGTACAGACGAAGGTTGTAAAACAGCAATACAAGTCGGCGACACGCCAGAGTGTGTTTTTGAAACCGATGTCGCCTCTGTTGCTGCTGCTGCTGCTGCTGCTGCGGCTGCAGCAGTGACGGCTGTGGTGGTGGTGGCAGAGCCAGCAGCTACTACACTACTGCCGCCCACGGGAAATCCCACCTCCGCCTGGCCAGTTACCGCCCCTTTCGCGGGAAATTGATGAGCTGACCCAGAGAAAACGCCCGCCTCCGTGCCTACAGTCGTCGGCTGTCGCTGCTGCTGTTGTTGTTGCTGCTGCTGCTGTTGTGACGTAGGCAGACACGGTGATGCTGCTGCTGATGTCGCTGAGAGGATGTTGGAGGGGGTGCCGGGAGCACGTAAGAACACGGTTGAGGACGAGTCGACTTTTGTCAGTGTCCGCGGGCCCGTCGATCCGTCTGCGGTAGAAGTCACTAGAACGTCAGTTTTAGCGCGAGATCTGCGGGGAGTTTTTCGCCCATCCCCTGTAGAAGCGCGCCTTTGTGGGGGAGTTACTCCAGATCCCTGTGGGGAAGACAAAGACAAGGACATGGATAAGTAGATATATTGGTGGTTACACTTTTTCTCACGCTGTAGCAAACGTAGTAAGTCAATGAATGGAGGTCGAGTTGGAAGGAAGGTGTGTGTGGGAGGTAGGTTGAGTGTATATGGGAGGGGGGGGGGGGGGGGGGGGTGGGGGGGAGGGGGGGGGGGGGGGGGGAGGAGAGAGATGGAGAAAGACAGAGGCCGCTGATTCACAAACCTAGTGGTTACTTTGTACTTTTAACTGAGCGGAAGTAACCACAAAACATTACTAATGACAAGACTACTTTAAGTGCACTCACAACATCAACAATCCCACCGCTAACTTTCCCATCGTATGGGCTCTTTGATCTTTTTTCTGTGCCGAGTGTAAGTCAGCGAGCAGGATTTACGTGTGGAAAAAGTTGGATATTATAAAAGACAACCTCAGACAAACTCTAATCTCTTCACTCCTTTTGCTCGACTTTAGAATTAATTAGCATTTCAATTCTTCTCAGTCTTTGAAAATCCGTAAAAATATTGTCTGCCAGACGGGAGAAACACACGCGGGAAATGGATCAGCATGCAGTCGCTGTTTTGGTTGATAAAATATGGAATAATTCATACTGTGATAAGTGCATGATTCCACTAGGTTTGTGTGTTTAAAAAAATTGTCACATTTATTCCGACAAAGAAAAAAGCAATATCCTTGTTAAGAAGTTTTAGACGAGCTTCGTTTTTTGTTTTCTGAAGAACAAGACGGGCTTCTTTGTATAGTTTGACTAAGAAATCTTTACAAAAACCCCCCCACAAAAAACCCCAACACAATACAAACAAAGGAAAATAAATAAATGATCCGTATAGGTTTCAATTTCATACATAGATTAACGTGACAAACCAAAGACACGAACCGAATGACGTAACAAAAACTGCGCTGTGAAATCTTCTCCGACTCCGTCAGTCTACACCGACGCAACAGTACAAGAGTGTCTGTAGCAGGGTAAACTAGCCGGCTAATTAATGAGGGGGGCCGGCGGGGGTGTGGGGATTAGAGGATCTCAGAGAGCACATCCTTAGACCAGGGACCACGATCGGTCACGTGCCGGCAGGAGGGCGGGGCTAACGGGAGACTGAAACAAGTGGCCGGAAGTAGGTGGGCGGGGGAGAAAGGATGGCGGAGGGGGGTGATTTACTGATGGAGTGAGCCTAATGAAAGGACTCGGTAATTTATCGTTTCTTTGTTTTTCTTTCGTTTCTTCACCATTCACAGACGTCCACATGAGAGACTGCGGCGTACGTCATGTGGTGTGAGGGTTAGGCTCTTCGCCTTGCACACTGAGGATTATGAGTTTTATTCCCCTGTGGCAAATATTTATTCTGTCTGTCTGTCTGTCTGTCTGTCTGTCTGTCTGTCTGTCTGTCTGTCTGTCT
>NW_004797764.1:127562-129212 GCF_000002075.1 Aplysia californica | reverse complement strand
GGGAGCAGTTAATCATTTAAAAAACGAAGTTATACTAAGAAGAGGTACAATCGAGGGTTTGTTTAGTCTGTGGGAGATAATATCTATAGTAATTTTTTAAAAAGCCCAATCCCCAGCCCAATCCCCACCCCAACGCCCGTGCAAACCCGCTCACCGTCGCCTCTTATTTGGGGGCCAAAAGACAAAAAATAAGACAGACAAAACCCCCCAAAAAGTTTTCATGAGACAAAGGAACAAAGCTGGATGCGGAAACAGCGACATTCAGGTGTCTCGCCGCCAGATGTTGTAGGGGCACGAAGCATAAAATTGACAGGCAGTTTTACATACGGTCGGTACTCGTAACCTAAAAAACTCTGACAAGAATAAATGTAAGAAATAATGGGAAACATGTTACCCTGGATAGGACATAGACTCGAGTGAAAACAGCACTCTATCACGCGCTAGTTTGGGCACGTTTGGCCAAGGTTGTCCGATAACGTATTGTTAGGATGGGAGCGCCGTTAGCTTAGTTGGTATCGTGCTGGACTACGGAGTTTGTGTCCGTGGATCGAATCCTCAACGGCGTGTTCTCATCTTACTTTGGTTTCATGAGGGATTTATAAGGATCTACAGCCATCTGTCTCGTGCGCATCGGAGATGGACTTTAAATTCAGATGTTCCGCCTCTCTAATAACCTTACAGTCTTGAAAGAGGCGTTAAATCTATACAATGAGCAACAATCAAGGCTGGGTTTAGTTTTAGTAAGAGTTTGTTGATTTGTTTTTTCTTAAATACACTTGTAACACACGAAGGTCATATAAGTGCCAAAGATCAGAGGTCTTACAAGAGACAAACATACATTGCTTATTTGTTTGTTTGTTTGTTTGTTGTTGTTGTTTGTTTGCTTGCTCGTTTGTTTGCGTTGTTTGTTTGGGTTTTTTTGTTGTTGTTTGTTTGGGTTTTTGGGGTTTTTTTTAGTTTTCTTTTTGATAAACATGTGCATATCCCGTTAATGAGTCACACAAAATATTATCTAACTCGGATATCCGTTTCCACAAAGACGCATTGCCGGCGTCTGTGTTATGATGGTTAGGCGCTGCGCTGTCGCAGGTAGGAAACCGAAGTTCGATTCCCAAGTGGGGATACATTTCGATCGAGTGTCTCGGTCTTTCTGCATCAACATTGTATCCCTCTCACACGAGCTGGCCCTGAAAGGTTAGGTCAAAAGGCCGCCTCCTAAATTATCCAAATTGTGTCGATGGAGCCGTAAAAAATACCCATATAAAAGACGCATTAACCAAAACCACCATCAAATCAATCAAAGACGCCCACCACAAAACAGGGGCCACAACTCGCGAGGAGATCACAGGAGGTCAAGGGAGAACATTTCCTTACTTCCGCTCCCACCCACCGGGCATGCGCCGTGAACGTAAGGGGTGACAACTGGCAGTTGGAGAAGTGAGGAACTAGTCGGGGTGTGACAGACTAAGATCGGAGGACAAGAACCAGACTTCAGCAAGTCAGCCGCCCTGTGTCTCCTTGACTGTCTTCTGCCTGACTTTAGGTTAAACGCAACTAAATTCTTTCCCCCGTTTTTTTTTTTTGTTTGTGTGTGGCTTGTTTAGTTCTTTTTCTTTTTGTTATATACATCTCTCTCTCTCTCTCTCTCTC
>NW_004797764.1:126213-127408 GCF_000002075.1 Aplysia californica | reverse complement strand
ATAATTTTATCTATTTTTTCATTTTTTCATTTATTATTTTTCTCCTACCTGGGTCTATGACAATCTACCGGTGCTATACTTAGGACGGGGAGGGAGGGAGGGGGTTATAATTAAAGGCAATCGTCTTCATCAGACAGAGGTTACAGATGGGCGAACAAACGCCTGTTGATGCCTCAGATGTTCAGATGAAAAACAAAATTCTGTCCAAGACAGGTCTATGGAAACCATCTTGGATTATAAGTGTTGATAAACAGAAAATGTTCTTCCTTTGAAGGGATTATACAATTGAACCTGATCTAACGGCTACCTGTATATGATATTTATCTGTACAAACGACCCACTTCCCACTTCACCCCCTGCGTTTTTACATTATAAGGAAATAGTATGAAACGTCCACCTGTCTAAGGCGGCCATTTTTCTCTTCGACAAAAAGGGTATCCGTCTTAGATAGACAATTTCAACTGTTATTTGTGTTTTAGTTCCGTGATCCCTAAAGGAACTGTGTCTGGGTGGGCACACGCCACCAACAGGTTCTCACAACTACCAACGTTGAGGGTTCACTCACACTAAGTCGTGGATTTGTCAAACATGGAGGATGGTGCGGGTTAGCTGTGACGTCATGTCGGGGCATTTCGCAAGACTTATGTAAGACAAATGGAACACCAAGGTAGGCGCCTTCAGGGGACAAAAATAGCTCAATGTTAGAAGAAAAAAATCTAGAACGTTCAGAAAAATAAACTAGGAAAAAAGGAGCTAATTTGACAGCTAATTAATTACGTAACTTAAATTAGTTAACGGGAAGTCTGTTTGTTGTATCGTCGGCGAGTTCACAAACCGTCTACATCACAAAAGTCACATCTTTCGTGAAGATAAGAAAATGTCGTCATGTTTCAAATAAGCATTCTGTAATTTTATATCTAAAAACTGACAGTATTATAATCTATATTCAAGGCGGCCACACAGTGCAAGGGGGAATAGGACCTATCAGCGACATTTTCGACCACTCCCAAGTACTTAAAAAGGGCACAAATATATTTTCGCCCTATTGGTGGTCACAGAATTGGGTAAGACTGTGCACTGAGAGAAGACCTTAGGTTTCCCTTTGCAAATGTTTTGGTGTTGTTGTTGTTGTTGCTGTTGCTGCTCCTGCTGTTGTTGTTTTGTTTTGTTTCCAGTAGCACAACTTTAAAATCTA
>NW_004797764.1:121732-126113 GCF_000002075.1 Aplysia californica | reverse complement strand
GGCCAAATAATAAAATAAAACAAAAATCGGAAAATCCTTAACCCTCTGGGAAATGCAAAAGAACAGCCAAGGGACAAACAAAAACAAAAACAAAAACAAAACCAGATTTTAAAAAACATCTTTTGTTCTCAACAAAACAACTCAAATCTATTTTCATACTGCAGGAACAAAGCTCATTAATCGCTATTTCTGTCCGTTTCTCTCATCCTTCTTTAGCTTCTCTCTTTTTCTTCTTTCTTCTTCTCTTTCGCCTCTCTCTCTCTTTTGTCATCATTTCTTTGTTTCTCTCCTCTGTGTTCCCCTAAAGCGCGACAAGAGAGGTACACTGGTTTTTCGGGGCTGAGAGTTCGTTCAGTGATTGAGCGAGTGATGGAAAGAAGCTATGAACTCTCTGACCTGTCATGGGGAGAGAACCTTTACTACACGAGCGGGGATCTGATGGAGGGAGCGCAGCCTGAGGACATGAGCCCCGGATCTCCTAGAGACGCCATCGCCTAGCACCGTCGCCCCGTGGTGAAAGAGAAGCTGTAAGAGATTCTGTACATGGCTCAGAAACAAGTGCAACGGTGCACCACCAGCTATTTATTGTGCATCCGGCCACACACGGAGAGGAAGACCAATGGAGCCTTGTAAGGCGGGCTCGCAAGGTAGACTGAACGCCGACGACGTCGATGATGACGCTAAATATGGAGGGAGAACGGCGTAAATGTCGTCCTTCAAACCGTCTTCTTCAGGCCAGAGGCCGCGGCGGCTATTTTTACCTGTCTTTGTTCTCAGGTGAGCACCGCGGAAAGTCTTTGATAGCTCTGTAGATTAGGGTTCAAAGAAAGAGACTATTTTGGAGAATAGTTAGAGGGTTGATTCATTGGATCCCATTTACAGGTTGCAAGGTTAGTTTGCTTATTCGCTTGTTTGTTTGCTTTTTGGGGTTGCCTCTTTTGTTTGTTTCTTTGGTTTTTGTTTGTTTGTTGTTGTTGTTGTTTGTTATGGGGGTAAATGAGGAGGGCGTTGCTATATTTGTCCTTTTTTAAAGATTATGATCTCTGTTAGAGGGGAGGGAGGGGGTGTCCTAAGATTTCAATTCTTTACATGACCGTACAAAGCCAAATAGGCGGGCAAATTTCGAAACTCAAACAAAAATATTTCAAAAACGTTAGTTTTTGAGATTCAAACCTTCTTCGCTCGAACCATAGGCAGGAATGACATCAAAACACAAAGCTGACAGTGTACCATTGAAGCCAGCATGCGTGGAGTATTCTTTGGCCAAGCTCAACTTTGTGCTGTTATTTTACGGCTGACAATGGAGCAGAATGTTAGACACAAACCTTAATTGATCGTAAATGTTGCTGCTCTTTTGCAGCGATCTCAAATTACTTCTAGAACCCAGACGGGCTGCAACAATGAAAATCTTTTGATATATGGGTACCCGCATTTTGTTGTTGTTTTTATGTGTGTGTATGTATGTGTGTGTGTGTGTGGAGGGGGGTGTACTTGTCTTTTTGTTCAAGTTTATGGTCAAGCTAGATGTAATCTAGTCGGCTCGTCGGCGGATTTGTAAAAACTTGGGAGTGTGGAGGAGAGGTGGAAAGTAGAGATGAAAGAAGACAAAGATGAGAGACGAATAACATACACACTAAAGTCAAAGACACCACACAAGTACATCTGGGGATATTTCTTTCTTTAAAAAAAAACTAAACTATTTGTGCACTATCTTGTGTAATGTGCTCTTCACGAAGGGTCAGTGTGAACAGTTTGTGGCTGCTCTGGTGTGGTTGGTTTGCTCCTTCTTTCTCATCAAACATGTATCGTCTTTATCTCTCTTCCTTCGTTTTTGCGCGTGTTACTCTCTTGTAACAACTCTAATCTTCCGCACTTAAATGACCTAATAGTGCTACAAGTGCTATAAAACTCAAACTCAAACAAAAAAAGCTATGAAGGGCGAATGGTGGAAAGTGGGAGAGGGTTGCTCCATCCGGTCCTGTGCAGCAAGAACACTCGTTAACACCGCTAACCCTCCTTTCCACCCCCACACTACCCCCCCCCCCCCACGTCTCCCTTTTCCAACCTCTCCGACATTTCTTTGTTCTTTAACAACTACCTGTCACAATATCTCAAGACTTTACGTACAAGAGCCAAAAAGGTTTATTTATCGTCTTCGAGCTTTATTATATCGTAAAGATCTGAAGATTAAGATTGCATACATCCGCACAGGGTCATTAAAATCCTCCTCCTTTACTCTGCACTGTGTCCCGATCCGCACGATAGGAATCGGCTAAGAGAGTACAGCCTTTCTAAGCAGAGCTGTGCACAAAACGAAGACTAAAGCAGAACGGCCGTTGTGGTCTAGTGCACTGCAGCTTTACCATTGTCGAACCTTGGAAAGTTATTCAGAAAATAGAAAGGGCAGTAAGAGTATCAAATATGCAGGACTTACCGTTGAACAAGGTAGGTAATGGCTTCTTCTGTATAGATTTAATACCCCTTTAAACACTGCAAGGTTATTTATGAGGAGAGACCTCTAAATTGAACGTCTATCTCCGATAGGACCTAGCTAAATGGGTGGAGAGCCGTAAAAACTCCCTAAAACAATCCAAATTCAAGAACAACCCGAACCTGGGTCACTCGCTCCGTAGCGCAGCATGACTTTAACTAAGATAAATCGAAGCGAACAGAATATGTGAGGCAGCGTAGTGAAATCAGGCTCTCGTCAATTTTTGGGCATGTAGAGTTATTGATATCATCTCAAAGCTTGTTTATTTGTCTTTATTTGGATGAAAAAAATACCCATTTATCTTGAATGCAAGATATTTGCAAATGAAGGACGTATGGTTACCTGTTTTCAGAGGTAAAATTAGTGAGAAAATGACCGCCAAAGATTAGTTATTTCCTTAGCTTAAGAGTCCGTGGTAATAGAAAATTTACATTTTTTGTGCCTTTAATCAACGTGTTTCAGAAAAATCTACACAGAAATTAGTTTTTTAATGGGCATGAAAGGTGTTGAGCCAAAAAACAAAAATTTAATAAAAATACACAAACCTGCGGAAAAAATGCAAGTTTCTTCACTTTGATTATTTTGACGAGAGCCTGATTCCACCACGCTGCCTCACATATGTACTTGTGTCCCCGAGAGGAAATTACAGGCATTATGGACAAAGAGAACGTCAAATTAAATGTTTTATCTAAGATTTTTAGCGGATATCAACGGGAACATTTTGACCTAAAGTTTCCGATATTAACACAGGTGTCAATGAGGGACAACCCACACATTTTTCGAAGTGAGAAATAAAAGGCGCATTTATAAATAAAAACTTCTTTGCCGAAGCTTGACGAAAATGGAAATAATTGCTTAAGGTAACACAATAGGGACATACATGTATTATGTTTGACAAAGTAAAGCAAATTCAAAGGCATTTCGAAGTCAACTCGGTTTATTTCGTTTGTATAGAGAAGCATGTCGACACAATAAATGGCGGCCATTTAGTGCAGAGGAAAAGAACAGAAGTTGGATATTCCAGTGGCACTCCCCAGTCACCCACGGCCATCTAAGTGCAGGGGCGAAACAGGCTGACAGGAACAAAGGAGAGAAAGGGAAAAAAGTAGAACCTTCCTATGACACCCTCCAAACGCCTACCAGTTAAAATGGAAAGATGTCACAAACATATAAAGAAACAAAAGTTTCCACACGAGTGGTAGTTGTCACCGACATCAGAGCCAGCTAAGTTCTGCTTTTAGTGAGATATTTACGGCACTTGTAACACAATTAGGTCTAATAAGTGCCACAGTTTAGAGGTGTTACAAGAGAGTAACTGTAACAAACACAAAAAAGGAGGACAGGTGAGGACGATTGTTGTTTTTTTATTTGAAAGAAGGAGCAAACGACACCAGATCACCCACCAACCACCCGCTCCCACATCTCTACGTCAGGGCCAGGTAAATAAGAAAACAAACGCACAAATGCGCGGCAGAAGATTGTTTGACATCACACGCCTCAGCGCTGTTCCTATAATGTCCCTTTCCCCCCACTGACATTCCCTCAATTGGACCCCTCACTAGCGTCCATTTATCTCGCTTTGGGGGAACGGTGAAGAGGTCGGCCGAGCTGTCATGAATCTTATGACGTCACAGAGCACTAATTGCTGCTAGCAGGGATCTCTGCCTTCTGTGACGTGCGCGTGAGCTATCGGCTGACTCATTACTTGCTGTCCGTACGTCAGGATAGCTTTTAAACAGCTTTGGGTTGTGGCAACGATTAATTTATTCATTTGCGTTTTTTACCTCCCTTTTTTCCTCTTAATGAATTAACCCTAACTCTTCTCGTTATTTTTTACATTACATTTCGGTACATATGAATATTTTAATAATAGCACTTGTTTTCTTTGGG
>NW_004797764.1:119250-120503 GCF_000002075.1 Aplysia californica | reverse complement strand
CCTTTCCTCCTCCTCACGGGTTCTATGGGTTTTTTCTTTTCCCCAAACAACCAAAAGAACAACCGCAACAATGAATTTAAAAAAAACACAACTAAAACAAAACGTCAAAAACAAAAACAAAACAAAACAAAAACAAAACAAAACAAAGTGAACAAGTTCTGACTACCATTTTCTAGTATCTTTGATCAGAGCCTGTTGGCTAGATCCCTCTTGTTGGTAAGATCTCCCTTTCGCTTTCATGTCGACCACAGTGTGTTAGGGACATCCACAGAAGAAGGAACTGAACAGAGAGTGTTTCTTTGAGTGATCTAAAGTTAAGAAAAACATATCGACACAACAACGGTCTTTTTGAGTTGGGTAAAACCGGCATGCAGACAGAGAGTAAGAAAAAAAAGACATCTGTCAGCGACAGATTTACCAAAGAATTGTCACATTTATTTATAGTAAGAGTTTTACTGCACTTGCAACACAATTAGGTCAGGTCAGTGCCGAAGATTAGAGGTGTTACTTGAGAGTAACATACAAAGAAAAGACAGAGAGATATAGGAATGATTGATGTTTGATTGGACAGAAGGAGCTCACCAAACGAGAGCGCCTGCAACACAGCTACGTTTCTTTGAGCATGCTTGAGTGGAGAGAAGCATAATAATCGACATGATGGCGGTCGTTGTATGTTGGGCTAATAATCAATAAGGGTACAGACAAAAACGAAAGATGGTAAGAAAAAAGTAGGGCCAACGCATGCATCAGAAAAAGGACACTTATATTTTTGGTAAGCATTTTACGGCATTTGCAACGCATTCAGGTCGTACAAATCCGACGATTAGAGATGTTTCCAGAGAGTAAGTTACAATGGATGGGAAAAAAACGAGAAAACATAAGGACAATAGATGTTTGATAGGAAAGTAGGTGCAAAACATCCCGGAGCGTCCCCCAACCACCCACGTTTCTTTGAACACGTTTGAGGGAAGATAAGCATATCGACATAACAGCGGTCGTTTTATGTTGGGCAAAAATAATGCACACAGGCAGAAACGATGGAGGGTAAGAAAAAAAAAAAAATAGGACATCCACCCACCCGTAGCCGAAAATGGCTGCTTATGAGCTCCACAGGAGAAAAGCCTCACAGTGGGGTTTTTCGAAGGTTGATCTTGTTATTAAGCTCATCCCGCCCCCCTCCCCCAACATCCTTTTTTCATAAACAATACACATACATGCATGCACGAACACTCACACACACACACACACACACA
>NW_004797764.1:114083-117058 GCF_000002075.1 Aplysia californica | reverse complement strand
CTCTCTCTCTCTCTCTCTCTCTCTCTCTCTCTCTCTCTCTCTCTCTCTCTCTCTCTCTCTCTCTCACCTTGTCCTTTCTTTAATCACATGGACAAATACATGAACACGCTTATACAAACAAATAGGGTGTAAATAAAAACAACAAAAAGTTGGTGGCCTCATTACAGACTTGCCTCCTGTCCCAACCACCAAATCTCAGCCTCCCGTGATTATGACGGGCACACCAGTAAATGAAATCGTAAAATCAAACGTCTTCTAGCATCCCCCGTAAACCACATAATAAAGGAATTATACAGAACAAAGCCATACAAAACACGCAGTAGATAGAGATTAATTTCATTGCTACGTATTGCAGTAAACATAATGACGCGTGTCAAACGTTTGCTAGGCTGTGATAGAGACGTGTTGTTGTCACGGGAAGTTGTCATAAAGCTGTAAGGGATAGCTTTTTAGCACCCCTTCAACGGGGTTAGGTCATGCACTGAATAAAGAAGTAATTTTAGACGTTTTACGTCCCCATCGACACTATCTTTGATTATTTACGAGACGGGATCTTTCGACCCCGACAGCGAGGATCAGCTTCCCAGCAGAAAGTCGGAGATACTCTATAAAAAATGTTCCCAAACTGGGATCGAACTCACGTCATCTACGTATGACGGATATGCAAGCACCTCACTGCTACACCACAGGCACCGATATGAACTGAGTGGGGCCTCTCATTCTACTCCCATCTCTTATCAAGTAAAGTAAACTCCTTGTCTATCTATACTCTTTAAAGCTTTAGTAAGAGTTTTACCACACTTGCAATATAAATAAGTCATTATATTAAAGCCGAAGATTAGAGGTGTTACAAAGAGTAACATACAAAGAAAGTAACATACAAAGAAAAGAAAGGAGAAATAAGGACGATATGTTTTCAATGGGAAAGAAGGTGCAAACCACATCATATAATAGCACCGGCCAACCACCCACCTATCTACCTCTGAGTGTGTGTACACTGTCACAGTTTACCTAGACCAGTGACACGCTACACACACTCCAAGACATGGCTTGGCCACGCAACCAGAACACGCGCCTGGACAAGCTAACACGTTGACCACCGGTCATCACAGGTCACAACGAGACAGACACGTGCGTGCATCTCCCCACTGGCTTGTCTTAGGACCTCTTGACTTAATAACAGTACGCCGTGGACAGAGGGCGAAAGGTTCCCACTTAGTTCTGTAACTTCATACACCACTGTTTTCTTTAATGTGGCTGATTTATACAACGATCGACAAAATTTAGATCATTTAGACAAGGGTTAACTCAGCCTTGCCTGTCAAGGCAGGGCCAACCTGGGTTGAGAGGAATACACCAACCCAGTAGAAACACCTCGATACACGATTATTTTCTTCCAACATAGGAATGGAACTCGGGTCTCCTTTGTGCGATGGTGAGGTGCCTAACCGCTACACTACAGACACCACATACCACTCTGAGGGTAGGGTTGTGAAAAAATGCTTTTTGAGAGGCAGTACCTCCGAATTTGGAAGTCCGTCACGGAGCCGAGAGGGAGAGAAGCCTTGATGACTTCTTATACAACCCAAATTGCTCAGAAATACTACTTGAGGGAATCAAACCAGAATCATTAGCACTGTAGTCCAGCATGGAGCCAACTGAGCTAACAGTAACAGCGCCCCCCCCCCTTTCCCCCAAGATTCTCGCTGTTGCTTGTACAAGTGCAGTGTACATAGTGTCCCAAGACCTTACGACTCATGTTTCTGCACTGATGGCAAAATGGAGTGAGGTTAACCCACTCAATAGCAGTCTCATGTATTGGACTGAGTCGTAGTTGACCGCAAGACAGCACAATAATAATATAATATGATAACGGCTTTGTTTCTACAGGAACCATTACTATGAAATTGTAGTCCATAAAAGTAGAATATTCAATCCTTAGTAGGAATACAATGTGAGTGTTGTCGAAAATTTTGCTTTCCTTCAGTTTCTTATAGAGAGATAATACGACAATGCAGACCCAAACCTATGAATCAAGCACAGTAGAGTATGCTCTAATGCTTTCCTGTTTAAGACAATCACCAGTACAAACTACCTCTTCCGACTCCCACCCCACCCACCCCATGCGTTTTGCTATAATATTTTGTCATTCCCCAAAATGTCCACAAGTCTAAGACACAAACCACATTTCTCCTCGACAATTGGTCGCTGTCTTGGGCAATTTTGCCTGTGCACGTGTAGCGTAGGGTGGAGCGTAAAAGAGAGGAATGGCTTGTAGACTGGACATAGGACACGCGCTCGTGGATGTCTGGACACGACAGGGGAGAGAAGTGGACACGGACCGGACCCACGATTATTGTGGTCATCTCGGCATTAGACACATGCTGTGTGTTCCAGGTGCTGTGGACAGCTGTAGACTAACAAGGTGTTTGTGGAAAGGCGGAATGGGGGGGGGGGATGCCATGGCACGGTGGACCGGCCGGAGAGCAGCGACTGTGCTTAGCAATTACCTCGTCTTGAGAGTGTTTAAATCATGGTATCGATACTTAATGTATTCGTGGTGTTTGAACAGCTTGCAGATAAATGTAGAGTGATGAATTAACAAAAAGGGCTTGAAATTGGCTTGGGACTGTGCTGGTAGAATTTTAAAGCAAATTTTCCTTTAAGATCCGTGTGTCAGGCTGTAGGCGGAGAGCAGGTTCTGTCTTTCTTGCTTTGTTGTCTGGATACATTGGCGAGGTCTCCTGATATTTTTGGTTGCTGTCCTCATCTTTGGCTTGGTCTTTTTCTACTTCAAGTGCTCCAGGAAGTGGGTATATACATTTGAATTCAAACAATACCCTTTTTGTTTATAGAGATTTTATGTTTGGAATGAGCCGACAAAAACCTGAAAAAAAAGTCAACTTCATGATGACTTGACAGAGCTCTAGTTATCAAAAGTCGAGACGAAAAGTATAAACTACCTAACCTCGCCT
>NW_004797764.1:111054-112831 GCF_000002075.1 Aplysia californica | reverse complement strand
CACACACACATACACACACATTTACCTGCACACACACACATACACGCACGCACATACACACACACACACACACACATACACACACACGCACATACTAGCACACACGGACACAAACATACACACATATACACACATATACATACCCAAACACACACACACACGTACACACATACACACGCAGATATACACACATACATACACACATATACACACACAAACAAACATACATATACACACACACACCACCCCCAAATCTCGGAGCGGATTAATGAGAGAGACCTGACCCGACCGGTACGTCATTAACCCTGTACACACCGTCACAGTTGTTTTATTATTTATTCATTTTAAAACTTTTTTGGTGGGAGGGAGAGGGGTTGTTCTGTTTTCTTTTGTTTTTTGTATGTATGTATATAGTTCCTCACACTTTCCTTTGTTAAGTTGGAATGGAAACAGGTTTTTTTTTCTTTTCTTTAAAAAAAGGTAGAAGAGAGAGAGAGAGAGAGAGAGAGAGAGAGAGAGAGAAAGAGAGAGAGTGAGAGAGAGATTGAGAGAGACAGACAGACATACTGACAGGCAGACAGACAGATAGACAGAGGGATAGAAAAGGAGAGATATAGACAGAGATGGGGAGATAAACAATGAGCGAAACTAAGAGAGAGTGATAGAGGGGGAGAGCAAGAGAGAACGAGAGAAAGTCAGGGAGAGAAAGAGAGAAAGAAAGAAAGAAAAGAGAGAGAGAAAGAGAGAAAGAAAGAAAGAAAGAGAGAGAGGGGAACAGAGAGAGGGATAGAGAAAGAGAGATATAGACAGAGATGGAACGATAGGTAGAGAGTGAGACACAAAGAGAGAGGGAGAGAGAAAGAGAGACAGACAGAGAGAGGGAGAGCGAGAGAGAGAGAGAGAGAGACAGAGAGAGACAGAGAGAGAATGAGAGAAAATGAGAGAAAGAGAGAGAAAGAGAAGGAGTAAGAAATGGGTTAACAAACCAAAGACTTAGCAAGAACCGCTTCCACAGACTCCCCAAAGCCTCTGTAAGTCATCCAGGACAGGCTACAAGGGCTCTCATATAATCCTCATTAGTCGGGAATCTCACACTAAATCTGCTCATCATCTTTCTTACCTAACCTCCTCCTTCTATCTCCTTCACATACTCCTTTGACTGTTGAGTATATTTGTTTGCCTTTTTTGTCTGCGTTTTATTTCTTCCTCTTCGTTGTTGTTGTTGTTGTTGTTGTTGTTGTTGTTGTTGTTGTTGTTGTTGTGTTGTTGTAGTTCTTCTTCTTCTTCTTGTTCCGTCCTGTCCACTCTCCATTCATGAGCTCCTGTCCCTCTGTCTTCGTCCACAATCCAACATGTTCTCGTCCCTTTTTCCTCTTATTTATCTAATAGTTCTTACTAATCAAAACTCCGTAGTCCCCTCCCTTGAGTCATGACTGCATTTTATAGAAAGAGAGAGAATAAATTAATGATTTAGCCACCTGTTACGTGAGTCACCTCGCTAGCCAGCCTCGAGAGCCTACAACACCAAGCACCCAGGCTATAAAGGAAGAGGAAGGCCATGCAAAAAGTGGTTTGAGAGTGTCAAGGAAACCCTGAGAAATCATAATATCTCCACTGAAAGAGCTGCGGAGCTGGCCTACTTTAGAAAACTGCATGTCCCCTCCACGCTTAAAGGCAACAGAGGATGAAAAAGTAAAAAGTAAAGTAGGTAGGTAGGTCCCCTACATTTCTACATTCATGGACCCCCTGGTATCGAGACTTAGGAACAGGGCGTATA
>NW_004797764.1:108978-110589 GCF_000002075.1 Aplysia californica | reverse complement strand
AGAGGGGGCCACAGGGAAGTACTACTTTTTGGTTTTCCTTCTGTTGCTTTGTCTGTCCGTCTTTCACTTCTATGCACTAAATGGCCGTTATTGTGTTGATGAGCTTCTCTTTAAATGTACAAATCTGTCTTCCAGAACGATGGTTCGTCTCCATAAGACCGCAGTTTGCCGAACAACCTGTCAATATAAATCCTTGGCTACAGATATGTTAGCGCTTTCAACATAATTCATGTCTGCTGAACCCTGTTTTGTAAGAGTCAGGTTTTTGCCATCTGTCGAAAACACAACAGTCAAAAACGTAGGTTCGGTTCCCACCTTGGTTACATGCTCTACGGGGTATCTCCTTGAGTTTTGAATATGAGTTTGAGTAAAGAGAAGCACATCGACACAGTAATAGCCATATAGGGCAAGGAAGTAGCTCGACAGACAGACAGAAACAACAGATGGGAAGAAAAGAAGCACGACCAACCAGTGGCACCCTCCAACCACCAGAAGGGTATCACCGTCCTTCCACTGGGAAAGTTGTTTGGTTGTTATTTGAGTAACAAAAAGGTCAGCAACACAATAGCGGTCATTTATGGATGAGAAAAAGCAAGACAGATGGACTGACACAAATAGGGGAACGGAAAGTTTAGTTTTCGTAGGCATTTTAAGCACTTGCATCACAATAAGATCATATAAGTGCCGAAGATTAGAGGTGTTACAAAGGAGTAACAAATACAAAAAAAGGAGGAGGAGAGATAAGGACGATAGATGTTCGATAGGAAAGAAGGAGCAAACCACACTGGAGCACCCTCCAACCACCCACGGGGAACGGAAAGAAGTATGACAATTTATTGGCGCCCTCCAACCACCCACTGGGATGCGGCACTTAGTTGCAAAACGGGATGCAGTTCAGGCAGACCTGAGTAAAACAGCCTGTCACCGAACTGATCCACAATGTATTTGTATAGGCGTATAGCATACAAACATGGCAAATTGCATTTTAAAAAACAACTTACAAAACTTGTTCTGATCAGGTTGAGCATTCTGTGGTCACGTCGTTTCTGATGTTACCGCGTTGCAGCGTTACGTTTCTTTTAGCAGATTTGAAAAAATCTAGTGAAATCACACACATTTCCACACAGATGTCCCCATTGCTATACTGGCAAACACATTGCTACTCTAACACACACACATTTCTATACTGACACACACATAAACGAGCAAAATCGTATTAAGCAAAAGGGTATCAGCTCTTGCTTTGGACCGTAAAAGTCTCAATAGGAAAGGAGAAAATCCAGCAGACATTTGAAATCACGTGTTTCAAGCTCTAGTGATTTGGTCGCGGCTGGATGAACTTGGAGTAGGAAGACCAGAAGTTACGACTCCAAGGAATATGCCAGCAACTTTACAACAGAATGCAGGCTTACATTGAGGCCTTCGGAAAAGGCAAACGATGTAGTTGGATCCCAAGGCAAGCAATAACAGAAACATTCATAGCAGAAATCCATGGGTTTTTTTTGGTCAACTCTGCATGTTTCTACGTTGTTGCTTTATTAATTTTTGTCTGAAATTTCAACGGTCAGCTAGACTTGAATAGATTTTTTTGAAGAGGGACAACTTACCCCC
>NW_004797764.1:107137-108379 GCF_000002075.1 Aplysia californica | reverse complement strand
CAGACAGACAGACAGACAGACAGACAGACAGACAGACAGACAGACACACAGACACACAGACACACAGACAACAACGCAAGGTTTTCTCACCCTAGGACCTACGACATAACAAGCTCCGACTTACCCCTTTGGCCTTGGACTTGCTGGGTTTGTTCACCTTCCGGCAGGGGGCGCTGTCTGGGATTATCGGCGCCGATTGTGGCTCCTCGGGTGCGAGGTGTGTGTGGCTATCAGCGTGTCCTCCGTCTGTCTGTCCGTCGATCAGGTACTTGTCCAGGATGCCCTCGTGCAGGAACATGTTGACGTAATCGGGGATGACCAGGACGTCTCCGGGCGCCTCGGACGCCACCACGCCATTTTCGTCTTCCACATGGAGAACCGCCTCACCGTTGGTGTTGTGGTTGCTGTTGCTGTTGCTGTCTTCGTCGTGATGATGAAGATGCGGATGCTGTTGTTGTTGCTGTTGCTGGTGGTGGGGGTGGTGGTGTAGATGTGGGTTGTTGTGTGCTTGGGCTAGATGAGCTTCCGGGGAGTGGACGGGTGTGGAAGGTCCGGTGGAGTTGACCACCGCGTCTTGGTGGGTGGAGGAGAGCGGGGGGTCAACCCTTTGGTCACTGCAGAGGTCAAACGTGAGAGGGCAAAGGTTAAACGAGAGAAGGCAAAGGTCAGACGAATGAGGGCAACGGGCAAACGAGAGAGAGCAAAGGTCAGACGAGAGAGGACAACGGTCAAACGAGAGAGGGCAAAGGTCAGACGAGAGAGGGCAACGGTCAAACGAGAGAGGGCAAAGGTCAAAGACTGTTTTCAGATGATAGCAGGTCAGCACTAACAGGGTTGCAATAATTTTTATGAAATTATTTCATTCTTTGAGTTTACGTTTTATGCACTATCGACACAGCATGATAGAAACGATTCAGCTTTGTTTTAAAAAATAGTGACACATCGACAGAAAAAAAAACCCCGGCCACTGTTGAGAAATTGGATTAAAACTAAAAAGTACACTGTAGAAATTCATCAGAGTAAACAGATGCTTCACTGAAAAACATTTCTGACATGCATCAGCATATGCCAACAGCTTCACTCCTATCCCGCCAACGCCTCGTTTAGTCGTTAACATGTATTTTTAAAAGGCATTAACGAACCACCAAATCTTCTGAAAGAAACAATCCAAGCAATAACCAAACGACTTTCACGCAACTACAAACAAGCAGATGGACAGGCAGTCACGCACTTACACACACA
>NW_004797764.1:101596-103963 GCF_000002075.1 Aplysia californica | reverse complement strand
CCCCCCCTTCCACACATACATGCTGTTTCACAACTCTGCAGTTCAAAAAGACTTAGTTTTCTTTCTCGATTGTTCATCGTTCCGTAGTTTTCTTGTCCCGCAAGACACGGTTAGCCAAACTTGTGTCAAACATTTCTCTCTCTACATAATAATGTCCCTGTGAATTATCTTAGTCTCCTTATGTCCCATACAACGGTCCTGCCTTTCCCCTACCATTAGTAGAGCTCTTGAGGTGAGGAAGGGGGCATAACCACATAGTTTCCTTTTCACAAGTTCATTCCCCTTTCAGCGCCCGTCTATTGTAATTTTTTACTGCATCTATTCACACCTCGTCACCCCCCATTTCTATAATGAAGAGGAAAAAAACTGGGCAGTGCTACTCACAGAAGTTGTCTTTAGGCCATTCCCATAGAGGGGATGTTGACACGTCCTTATGCACAGTAGAATTGTAAATGGGCCAATTTATCTATGCCATGCTCATACTGTGCCAGAACGACATAAAGGGAACTGCTGTTTGTTTCTTTCCTCACCCTTACTATCGTCTTTTTTTTTTGCTCTAGACCTACTTCTTTTGTAGGTTTGTCACTCTCTTGAGAACTGCGATTTCTGGGGTGCCTTGATAGTCGAAGCAGACTTTGTGCTCTTGAGGCTAGAGAGGTGAGCAGAGTAAGCCTAATTCCCCGTTTGGACTTCTCTGTTGGTATCCACCCCTTGGTGACTTTATGCAGTTGCGAGCGCCGTAAAACCTTTCTAAAACAAACAAGCGCCTCCTCCCGCACCCTGCACCCCCCCCCCTTTTGCGTCCTTGTAAATCACAATTCTTTTAGATTATCTATAATATGTTCTTCGAAATGCACTAACAGATTTCCAGTTAGTGGGTGAAATGGAGGAGATAACAGCCTTACAAATGTCTCATACATCAGTTTCCCAAACTCTACCACATTCCCATTCCTCGCCTACCCTGCACACTCCAACAAGCTGGGGGAAAAGTTTTAGTTTTAGTAAGAGTTTTAGGGCACTTGTAACACAATAAGGTCGTATAAGTGCCGAAGATTAGAGATATTACAAGAAAGTAACAAACACAAAAAAGAAGGACGGGAGATCAGGACGATAGATGTTTCATAGGAAAGAAGGAGCAAACCACACCAGATCAGCCGCCAACCACCAACGCTGGAAAAAAGAAAAACTGAACAAAGACAACTTACTGAAGCTCCCAATGCTCATAAGCCCCTCTACACACCCCCAAGCCCCT
This sequence comes from Aplysia californica, assembly GCF_000002075.1. Classification (NCBI taxonomy): domain Eukaryota; kingdom Metazoa; phylum Mollusca; class Gastropoda; order Aplysiida; family Aplysiidae; genus Aplysia; species Aplysia californica. Next base: position 102,711 of record NW_004797764.1, on the reverse strand, counting down.
CCTCATCACGCTTAATGATTCGACTTGGATAATGATATGGGTTGTTTTTGTTTTTGTTTTAGTTTTAGTGAGATAATACAGTTATGTCTTATAAGTGCCAACGGTTAGAGATTACTAAGGAATAACAATCACAAAAAAAGGAAAAGTAAGAAAGATAAATGTTTGATAGGGCAGAGAGATCAAACTATGTCAGAGCACCCACAAACTACCGACCCCAAATATGTACCCACCTGTATCCTGTTTTAGTAAGGTTTTACGGCGTTCGCAACTGCATTAGGTCATATGAGCGCAAAGGGGTGGATGTCAACAGAGAAGTCCAAACGAGGAATCAGGCTTACTCTGCTCACCTCTCTAGCGTCAACAGCACTAAAGTCTGCTTCGACTATCAGGGCACCCCGGAAAAAGCAGTTCAGAAGAGAGTGACAAACATACAAAAGAAGCAGAGGAAATATGACGATAGTAAGGATGGCCACCTGTACCCACCATGCCTGGGAACTTCGTTTAATAAACCTTCCCCCACCCCCAGTCCTGGGAACTCCACTATGTATTCCCTCCCTTGGTAACCTCTGATGAGTTACCACCTCTGGCAACCGACTTCTGGCTTTTGGTCACTGAATTCGAGCGTTGCCTAACTGTTGCCAACCCCCTACACCCCCTCCCACACACATACACACCTCCACTTCTCCTGTATAAAGGGTGCCTACCGCCCCCGCCCAACCCAAGTAGATCTACTTCTGCACCTACAATGCCCATTTCCACTTCCACTTCCCTAACACTTTTCAAATCTCAAATCTGTCGCCCTAACTCCCTTCCCTCTCCACAGTCTCTCTCTCTCTCTCTCTCTCTCTCTCTCTCTCTCTCTCTCTCTCTCTCTGCTTCTTTCTCTGTCTCTGCCTCTTTCCCTCTTTCTCTCCCTCTCCCGCTCTCTCCCCTTTTCTCTCCTCTCTTTCTCTCTGCGAGTTCAAATAATAATGTGCTTGTAATTGTGTCTGTGTAAGTTATGGGAGAGAGAAAGAAATAGACTCACATCGAAAAGTAAGTTCACAAAGCATGGCAAGCAATTCTTGAGTAATAATATAGAACAGTGGATACCGAGTATCTCTCACAGATTAACA
>NW_004797764.1:100179-101342 GCF_000002075.1 Aplysia californica | reverse complement strand
TCTCTCTCTCTCTCTCTCTCATTCCTAACGACAAAGCCCCCCGCTTCACTGACTCTAATTTCCCCATCATCCCCCCTCCCCTGCTTTTGTCCACTTCATTCACCGACTATCGGTAATCCCAGTCATCGTGTTTAATTCCAACCCAAGCTCTTGCGCCACTCTATGTTCTGCCTGACTAGATCACCTTGAGGAATGTTTGCTACCAGCCCTGTACAGAAGTCAGATTTTGTTTGCTTATTTTCTGTTCTTCATAATATTATTATTTTAGTCTCGACTCAAATCACTGTCAACTAGATATCACCCTTCACTATTTGTACGGCACTGCGAACATATGACATGTATTTGGGTATTAGGGATAACAGTCCATTTCCGATATCAGACATAACAGATCCACAGATGAGCACGTTTTATTCCAGAAACAACGCAATTTAGATCATGCAGGAGGCACACTGCTGCGGTTCTGTCTTTTGGACTTGATAAAAATGCTCCGCACACGAGAATCGAACTCAGACCTTCTGCGTGCAACAGCAAAGCGCTTGACTGCTATAGATATGGTCGTTATTAAGAACAAGGGAACTATCCCGAAAAATGATGTTTTGAGAAAGTCGAAGTCAAAGTTCTTGGACCCTTGTTCAGTTTCTTTAAAAGACAAGAAGAGTTTTCTCTATAACCAAACAAATATACAAAACAATGAAACCAAACTTCTTCTATAGGTAGAGCAATGCCCACTTTTGGTGTAGGTCAAGATTTCTGGAAACCCCCGAAATTTGGGTGGGCCCGCTTGTCCTTAAAAGCGACCATACCAGACGCTGGTCATCTCGAGCTGAGTACAATAATACAACAGCCTAGTGAAGAGAGAGACGGCGACGCTAGTTAATTCTCCACCCGGGAATACAACTCACTTCGTTTGCATAATATATGACGGTGAAGAGCCTAAACATTACGCCACATACACCAGCGTTCTGTGGTTGTTGTTGTAGTTGTTTTGTTTTGTTTATTTTTTATTTATTTTTTTGTTTGCTTGTTTTTTGTTCCAGGGTTGTTTGTTTTGTTTTGTTGCTGGGGTTGTTTTTTTTTGGGGGGGAGGGTTGCTTGTTTGTTTGGGGTTTTTTTTGTTGTTGTTGTTGGTTTTTTATTTTGTTTTTTGTTGTTGTTTTTTAGGT
>NW_004797764.1:97955-99284 GCF_000002075.1 Aplysia californica | reverse complement strand
CTCCTTTCTATACCTCCCCTCCTCTCTCTTTCGCTTTCTCAATCTTCCTACCTTCCTACTTGTCCATCACTTCTTTTTAGTTTTAGTAAGGGTTTTACAGCACTTGCAACACAATAAAGTCATATAGGTTACGAAAATTAGATGAGTTGCAAGAGAGTAACAAATACAAAAAAGAAGGAGGGGAGATAAGGATGATATGCGTTTGATAAGAAAGAAGGAGCAAACCACACCAGAGCACCCACCAACCACCCACATCCGTATTCACCAAATACTTACCAGGCCAAAAGTAAATTAAATGTGAACACATGTGAAGACAGTTTTTCCTGTCTCTGAAGAACTACAGACTTCAACAGAAGTTAAGGACCCCCTTGGCAGACCGCCCTGACTTTTTTTTTAATCCGAAAAAAAAAGACAGCAAGGAATGTTTCCATTTTTTTTTGCTCTGAAAGTGTTAATGGGTTACCAGTGCGTACTGCAAAGCTTCCTAAGGGGGGAAAACCACCTGGTTCAGCACGGAAATCCTCGGAGAATTTTAGCCAAATTCGCTGTTTTTTATCGACTTATTAATATGTGCGTCACCAGTCCTTTTCTGTTGTAATTGTACAAGTATGAGTATGAGTTTACGCTCCCATCCACACAATGTAGATCCTTTAGGGGGCGGGTTGCTTCGACTCCGCCATGCAGGATTTTAAAAAAAGAGAGTTGAGAGAGATACATGTACAAAGTCCTAACAGACAAACGGAGATTTAAAGAAAAATTCTTTCTCAAGCGTAAGTCGAATTTATATAGCCTGTTTCCCACGTCAAAGAACCTGACCATTACACAACATATCTGGGAGGCGCGGGGGGGGGGGTATTTGTTTTTCGGGAGTTTTTTATGTGCTAAAATTGTGGTCAAAACTGAAAAACATGTCAAATCAAGATATCAAAAAGAAACCAAATTAAACCAAGGTCAATAGGAAGCCAAAACAAGAATCAAATCAAATACGAGATGAAAGACCCTCGTGTGATTTGTTCAGTGTCCGGTCGAGGCCAGCTATAATTAACCGCATTGTTGTACTATTGTAGGTAGAAATACTGAAAGCCTTTACCGCGTTTGCTCAGAGAAATTGCCACTGATCTGTGTTTGATGAGGACAGGGGGAGAAATGTATTGTGTCTTCGTGAGGTCAGTGTAGCCAAGGGAAGGGAGGGGTTTCCGGGTGTGTGGGTAGTTGTTACAATAGAGAGGGACGGTGGGAGAGAGAGGGGGGAGAGGGAGAGGGGGAAAGGGGGAGGAAGGAGAGGCAGGAAGAGAGAGAGAGAGAGAGGGGGAGGGAGAGAGAGAGAGA
>NW_004797764.1:95450-97724 GCF_000002075.1 Aplysia californica | reverse complement strand
TGCTTGGACGCTAGATTGTAAGGCTAAAGAGAGAAGATAAAAGAAAATGAACATCAAAAGAAGAAGAGCGACAGTCCCAAAATGTATCAATTTGTAAATCTCTCTCTCTCTCTCTCTCTCTCTCTCTCTCTCTCTCTGTCTCTTTCTCTCTGTCTCTCTCACTCTTACTTTCTCTATTTCTCATGTGTATCTTTCTTTCTCTTGATTTCTCTTTTACACACACACACACACAAACACATAAACACACACATATACAAACATTCTCTTCCCCTCTCTCTGTCTGTCTCTCCATCTCTCTCCATCTCTCTCTCTCTCTCTCTCTCTCTCTCTCTCTCTCTCTCTCTCTCTCTCTCTCTCTGTCCAGCCCCCTGTCTATATGTCCATAGCTCTCTCACTTTCTCACACTCTTTCATCTCCCTCTTCCCCTCCACTTCTGTCAGCTTACTCCCCCCTCCCCGTCCGACCCCTCTCCCCCTCTTGATCGGTAACCGTCGCCCCACCTGACTCCCACTCCCACTCCCACTCTTGATCCGTATTCCCTCCTTCCCCCTCCCCCGCCTCCCTCACGTCTACACTCACCAATATTCGATCCTTTTCGGCCAGTGCAATAAGCAAAACTGTGTTATCTCCCGGCCCCCCTCCGGCTGTACCCACTGTGGTCAACAAAGTTTTCCCTGTGAGATCAACACAGACAATCTGGCATTCCCGGGCTCGAGTCTTAGCAGCCTTATCCCCTTTAAGAACCTCCGTTTGTTCTAGACTCAAATGTCCCTACCCACAGTCGCTCAAAAGTAAACTTTCACACAATCCCAGGGACATGTGCCTTCCTGCTGGCCAGAGAACTTCTCAGTGGTCATTGTTCTCAGACTTTTGACCATCGCTGTTATATTGATAGTGTACGTCTGTGGTGAAGTGGGTAGGCTCTTCGTTGTAATGCATCTAAAAGTTGTGGGTTTGATTCCCAAGTGTGTATAGTGGGTAGGGTTGTGGGTTTTTGTGTTGTTGTTGTTGTTGTTTGTTTTGGTTTTTTTTTTGGGGGGTGGGGGATGGTATTTTTATCAAATGTATCTATATTGTATTCTGCTGTGTGGTAGCCTTTGGTGAGTCTGTTTTGCTTGAGTAAAGAGAAGTACATTATACTGGTCATTTAGAGCTGGGGAAAAGTAAGACATGGCAGGTAGACAGAAACAAGAAAGATAAAGTGAAGAAGTAAGCGCCCTTCAACCTCCGCGTAGTCTTTGGTTCTGGAAGGATCTTCTAAAAGGTCTAAATAGTCTTGATAAGGGTGTAAAACCTGGCAAATGGTTAGCTCTACATATGTAATGATCTGTCCACCTGGTGTCTCTGTCAGTCTGCATTGCTGTTCTCTGGCTCTAAACAACCGTTATCGTACTATTGTGCGTCTTTCGACCTCTTAAAGTAAAGGACATCATTAACATAATCCCGTAATGACCTTTTACTTTTTTCACAACGTGTCATATCATCTGGAAAACATAACGTCGTTCTTAACAATTAACAGGCAGACTGGAAGAACGGTGCCCACTCATCTGTTCCAAAAATTGACGTTTAGATTAGTTTATAAATAACTCACTCCCCACTCGTGCAAAAAAAGTCACCAGTTACCAGAGAAGCTCAAACAGAGCTAGCACTGCTGTCAATAATCTGAGCTCAAAGAACTAGAGATAAGCCTACGATTAAGTCTCTCCTGCGTCAAATATTGTCATTAGTCCTGAAAAACCACGTCACAGCCCACCTCCCCTTGTTATTGCTGTTTCTTCCAGTTCCCCTTGGATAAGTTTTCTGTTATACACAGGGAAGCTGTGACGAGTTGAAAGCTTCAACATTCATTAGACCGGTCTCGTTTTTGGATACGCTTTAAGCCTTATCAGACATTAAATTAGTGGTTTTGTTGTTGTTGTTTTCTTTGGATTTTTTTCGAGGGCGGATTAAACACTGGGATTTAGGGGATCACGTTTTGCTAGATGGATCCTCATTAGATAAAACAGAAGAAAAAAATCCAAAACAACCTAATAAATGTGCAGAGACATTGTCGGTCTATTTTTCAGCACTTTCAACAAAATTGATTAGTAAATCCTTTCGGAGGCATTGCGTTTCTAAATCCGTCTACGATTATAACCAAGTAATTCAATGTCCGAGGCAGAAAGAGGGAGAGGGAGAGGGGTAGGGAGAAGGGGAGGGAGAGAGACGGAGAGGGAGAGAGAGAGAGATTGAGAGAGAGACAGGGAGAAAGAAAGAAAGAAAGAAAGAGAGAGA
>NW_004797764.1:93081-95135 GCF_000002075.1 Aplysia californica | reverse complement strand
CCACACACACACACACACACACACACACACACATTCCGGATGGGCGAGCGGGTATCCGTTGTGAAAACATTCCAGCACACATTTGTGGCCCGTGACCTTTGCACGGTCACAGGGGGAGGAAACTCTTCCATAACCACCGCTTGGGGGCCACAAAAGGCCATTTCAAGGGGTGGTTGAGGGCGGTGATGATTGTGTTGGGGGGTGGGTGGTGGTGCGGTGTGGATGAGGGGGGAGTGGAGGGTGTAACTTAAAGCCTCTTATTTCTGTCGTCTAACACATGTTACAACTTTCAGTTTCTCAGAGCTGCCAGGACTCTGTTCACAGGAACCACCATGTTGTGGCATTGTCCCCTCCACCTATAAGAAAGACAGTCCGCATGTCAAGATCAAAGCGACTCGAAGGTGTGAATTTTGCTACGTATTTGGCAGTTTCGTAAATTAGCCCAAGTTCTGGAAGTATAGGATCTGGTCTCCCTAGAGGACCAACGTTAGTTCAGTTGGTGCAATACAGTGGCAAACTCTTCTTCGCCAGAACTGATCTCTTTGCCCATAGCAGAAGCCATATTAATGTCAATCCTTATTTCTTATATTTTTCTACTTATGTCTTGTATTTCTCTATTTCTTATATTTCTCCAAATATTCACCACTGCAGATGTATTGGCCATCTTCAGACATCGATAGACGAACTACATCTATACTACATTTATACATCATAGAAATACGGGTCTGCAGAATGCACGATCCTGGTTCGAAAGCTCTGCTGGTCGTTCTTAAACTTGGGTTTTCATTTGTTCTCCGTCTGTTTGGCTCCTCGTATCGTATTATTTTTTACCTGAAAAATTCTGGCTGCAGTCAGTTGTAATGGTAATTTTTTTCCCGCCCCATAGACACAACTTTGACCATTTTGGGAGGAGAGCAGCTTCGACGATGCCTATTAGGGCCAACTCAGGCTGATAGAGATACAACGCCCCAGCAGACAGACGGAGATCCTCGATAAAAATCGTCTCCTCTTGGGAGTCGAACCCACGTCTTTTGGGTGCAAAGAGCCTAACCTTTACACCACAGTCTACAGTGTTTGTCGTCTGTTCTCCGTCCCAGCTCAGATGAGTATAACACGATCGCTATCAGATGGGCACAGCTCCTTCGTTATCACGCCTTTCTTTGGGCGTGTGGCAGCCTGACATCTTGCAAGGTTGGCTCTAACAGCACCATCTTCCCAAAGATCTAAATAGTGCCAATTGAGGCGTGAAACGTGGTACGTAGACTTGAACAAAGACGTAATCCGTGAGGAAAATCTCCACAGCCTAACATTACATGTCCGTCGTTCCCCTCGTTAACTCGGAAGTCATGGGCTCCATTTGTGTACCTCTAAAGGTTCACTTTCTATTTTACTTTTACCCCGTCTCCTTGACACAGTACATAATTCATTCTATTTCTCTCCCTCTCTCCTTTTTCCCCTCCCCATTTCAATGCCTCTTTCAACTTTCTCCCTCTCTCTCCTCTCTTTCTCTCTTTCTCTCTCTATCCCTCTATCTCTCTATCTCTATCTATCTATCTATCTATCTATCTATCTATCTATCTATCTATCTATCTATCTGTCTATCTGTCTATCTGTCTGTCTATCTTTTTATCTATCTATCTTTTCTTTTTTCTCCCTCTCTCTATCTCTCTCGTTGCTTATGGGTCTGTCTCTCTCTTTCTCTCGTTCTCTATATCTTTCCGTATGTCTGTGTTTAATGTGTGTGTGTGTGTGTGTGTGTGTGTGTGTGTGTGTGTGTGTTCTTTCTAATGTAGTTGTTTTTACGCATCCATCGGCATAATTAAGATAATTTAGGAGGCGGGCTTCCGACCATGCCTGTCAAGGCCAACACGGGCTGAGAGGGGTACAACATACCAGCGGTAAGACCGAGGTATTCGACAAAGATTTTCTATGCACTCAGGAATCGAACTCGGGTCTCTGCGTGTTACAGCGAACCGCCTAACCTCTACATCACAGACGCCTGTGTGTGTGTGTGTGTGTGTGTGTGTGTGTGTGTGTGTGTGTGTGTGTGTGTT
>NW_004797764.1:89408-90789 GCF_000002075.1 Aplysia californica | reverse complement strand
ACGGTGAAGCGAATGTAGGGGGGAGAGAGAGAGACAGACAGACAGAGAGAGACAGAGAGAGACAGAGAGAGACAGAGAGAGACAGAGAGAGAGTGACAAACCTTTGAGACAAATGACTGGCCTCAAACCTTGCCCTTATAAAATCACCCGCTCAATTAAGCAAGTATTCGGTGCACGCTACACCCGAGATCCGGCCCGAAGGACGCAGACAGACATTTCAAGCACTCTACAAAGATCTTCACTACCTGTAAGACAAAATGCCCGAAGTGAAAGGGGTATTAGAAAATCCTTGACCATGCATGCAGCAACTCAGGTGAGCATTTTTGCGAGATAATACAATATTGGTGTAGAACCTAAGGCGGCGGGGTTTTTTTGTCTAGTGAAATATTGTTACAACAGATTGATGTGGCGGGTACTTGTGTCAGCAGTGTGGACGGACCCATTTCGACAACCGGGCAAGGGGCTCTCGTGGCCTGGAGGAAAAGGTGCTCGCCTCTCATTCAAAGGTTCCGGGTTCGAATCCGGGTAGCGACCGAAATATTTTCTTCTCTAAAATTGTCTCCTTTCACCCTCCTTCCTTCTCTCTTACAATATTCTGTCGTCTGCTTTCGTCTCCACTTTATGTCCCCAACCCCTCACCTCCTTTGCCCCTTTTTCTGGGCTTTTGACTCTTTCCGCAGCCTTTCTACTGCTACTCCTTGGCTCCTTCTTACTGCTGTCTTTCAGCCACACCCCTGGCCTTCTGGTAGACAAGATCTACATCTAGCCTTCAAGGACAAGGGCGAAAAATCTCGGAGGTCCTGTGTGCAAGTTGCGCACGTTAAAGATACCGAGTTGGTCTACTACAATATTGGTGTAGAATCTAAGGCGGTGGGTTTTGGGTTTTTTTGGGTCCAGCGAAATGTTGTTACAACAGATTGATATGGCGGGTACTTGTGCCAGCAGTGCTGACGGACGCACTTGGACAACCGGACTGCCAGGTCACGCATTGTCCCTTACATTAACGCCTAAACACGCATGCACATTGTGCAGAAAGGTCAACAGTTCATTTGGGGGAGGTTGCTTTTTTTTCCTACAAAAGAGAGGACTATAATATGGGTAAATAAGTAGAAGGTTCAAGAAAAGTGTCTAATTTGTTACGTGGTGGTTGTCGCTGTTCTTGATGTTCTTTAACGTAGTCCACGCTGTTCTTGTCGTTGCTGTTACTGTCGTTGTTGTGGCAGTTGTATTTGTTGCTGTAGTTGATGTTGTTGTCGTTTCCTTTTGTTGATTCATTTGCTTGTCGTTTTTTCTGATGCTATCAATGCTGTGCGTGTTTATTGTTGGAGCTGTTGCTCTACTTATTGTTTTTCATTTGTTGTTGTTGTTCGTTGCTGCTGCT
>NW_004797764.1:84446-85594 GCF_000002075.1 Aplysia californica | reverse complement strand
TCTTTTGCTTTTGTTTTAATTTTAGTAAGAGTTTTACGGCACCTGCAACACAATAAGATCATATAAGTGCCGAAGATTAGAGGTTTTTGCAAGAGAGTAAGGAGGAGATTTAAGGACGATAGACGTTTGATGAGAAAGAAGGAGCAAACCACACCAGAGCACCCGCCAACCACCAACTTGCTTTTGTTGTTGTTGAAACAGAAGTGGGGTTGTATAGAAATAGGACATACCAGTCGCACCCTCCAACCACTCGCTGTAAAGTTCAAATACGGAGCTCAGACATAAAGTAATTTCATAGAGTGAATTGGGTCACATCAAGATAGCACCAGACAAGTACACTGAAAGAAAATAATAAAGAAATTCTAATGTGGGACGGTGGCTTTCTTACCATGTGATAGGATTAGGTATAAAGTAATATAGCGACGTGAACACATACTGTCCTGTTTGTTTGTTTGTTTGTTTGTTTATTTTTTGTTTGTTTGTTCGATTGATTGTTTGACAAAAGAGAACCACATCAGAACAGTAACTACCATTTAGTGCCGAAAATAGACACAAAAACACAGACAACAAAGTAAGAAACAAGAAGTGGACCATATCAGTGTCACCCTCCAACCACTCGCCATCATGTCTTGATGGGATTAGGCATAAGGTGTAATTTACAGAGGTGAATAATATACCATGCCGGGATAGGATCAGACACGACCAGGAATAACGCGAATTATAAAGGTGGATATAATACGTCTTGAGAAAGGATCAGGCGGAAAGTAATTTAAACGTTGTGTACATCACATTTTAGTCGGATCGAGCGGAAAACGCTTAGAAATCGATGAAAAGGGACTTTCTTTGCACCGATAAACTATGTAAATGTTTTCCTAAACCGACGGGGAACTGTTTCCGGACAGTCACACAGTACGACCTTGGAAGATCATGCGAAAGAAAGAGACAACTCGTACATGGATCTGTCTCCTGTTGTGATGGATTCAACAGACGTAATCGTCGTTTATCAAAATTCTCAGCGGCGGCCCTTTCACGCCAAGCCGTGCTATCTCCGGACTCAAACCTCGTGACGATTCTGTCAACATCACAACAATGCGACTGGAATGACGTTTTTCAAGCGTCAGAACGAACCTGATCCTCTCCCCTCAACC
>NW_004797764.1:78999-79960 GCF_000002075.1 Aplysia californica | reverse complement strand
CCCCCCCCCAAGCGTGACTTGTAGGCTGAGCCACAGGTAAAGTTCGCCCATCACGACCCGTTTTTCCCACAATTCATCACCGGAACCAGGGAGCGATGAGCTGTCTCGTGCGCGCGCGCGTACATCTGTCACGGGCAGAGATGAGATAATTGGTCGTCTGGGAGAAATACAGTTGGAGACGTCTAGCTCAGACGAGAGGGATTCCCAGAAATCGAGGTGATTATGATAGTGGTATGTGTATTAGAAGGAGATTTAGTTTTTAGTTTTAATAAGAGTTTTAAGGCACTTGCAGCACAATAAGGACATATAAGTGCGGAAAATTAGAGGTTTTACAAGAGAGTAACAAACACAAAACAAGTGGGAGAGATCAGGGCGTTTTAGTTTTAGTAAAGGTTTTACGGCGCTCGCAACTGCATGAGGTCATATGAGCGCCAGAAGATTAGAGGTGTTACAAGAGAGTAACAAACATAAAAAATAATAAGGGAGGGGGGGATAAGGACGATAGATGTTTGATAGGAAAGAAGAAACAAATCACACCAAAGCATCCACCAACAACCCACGAGATCAGGGCGATAGATGTTAGAGAGGAAAGAAGGAGCAAACCATAACCAAAGCACCAGCCAACCAGGGAAAAGGAGAAAGACGGGGAAGGGGGGAAGAAGAGAAAGAGAGAAAGGGAGAGAGACAGAGACAGAAAGATATCATTGTAGGTGTGGGTGTTTTTATGCCATCATCGACACAATTTAGAAACAATTTGGAGGCGGGCTTCCGACTCTGCCTGTCATTGCCAATTCGGGAAGATGCGGATGTAACGTCCCCGAAGAAAGACCGAGATATTCGACAAAACGAAGTTATCCTCATTCGGGAACCGAACTCGAGTCTCCTGCGTGCAACAGCGAAGTGCCTATCCGCTCCACCATAGACGCTGCTACAGAGAGGGTGAGAGAGAGAGAGAGAGAGA
>NW_004797764.1:77265-78401 GCF_000002075.1 Aplysia californica | reverse complement strand
TATCTATCTATCTATCTATCTATCTATCTATCTATCTATCTATCTATCTATCTATTTATTTATCTTGCTCGCTCGCTCGCTTGCTCCTTCTCGCCTCATTTTGTCTGTTCATCAACCCGACTTACTGTCTATCCATTTACTTGATTATCCATCCATCTAAACACCAACCCACCCGTCTGTCGCCAGCCTAAAGATATCTCCCCCCCCCCCCCTTTTTTTTTCTCTGGCGTTGCGAAATAAAACATCACCCACCCACCCACGCACAAACGGCCATTTAGGACAGGATCTGAAACTTCCTCCGCACCCGAGCAGGGCTGTAAGAAAAACAATTCCCTCTGGGCCTGTGTCTGCACATTCCAGAAGCACTGAGCCGGGTGGAAATTGTGTGGGCTCACAGAGTACTATGTCCATCAACAAGGAAAGGCTACAGGAAAAAGTACATAAGAGATGGGAAGAATAAATAACAAGGAGAGAGCCACCCACGTATTACAGAAGCAAAACAACGCTTCATTAACAAAACACAAATATTGCTCGAGGAAGGAGATGTATGACGTCATAAAGAACTGTGTACATTTTCACAAAAAGGAGTGTACATTGGAGAGACAAGGGGGCAGCCAATAGGAAGTATCCGATTTGCTTGTTTTGTTAGTATTTCACGCCCTTCTTGATAAAAGACAGGCCAATTTTAGTGCCAGATTGCGTTCAGTTACAGTACAGTTTTTTGTGGGGATTTTTTTTTACTATCATTATTTCTTAGTAAGCACTTTACAGCACTTGCAATACAATTAGGTCATATAAGTCCCAAATATTGAATGAATAAATACATAAATAAATAAATAAATAAATGAATTTAAAAAATAATAAATAAAAATGTATGAATAAATGGATATATGAATGAATGAATAGATAAAATTGCAATAAATAAAATGAAGTAGAAAAAAAATGAAAATTGAAATTGAAAAAATGGAAAGGTTACTAAGCGGGACCAACCATAGATCTATACAAATTATGAAAACAATAAAACAAAGACATATTATGACACACACATGAACTCAACTTTTGGTAAAGTAAATCGTTCACGTTCTACACAACAAAGCTACAGCCCCCTCCACCTCTCACAAAACCCCTTTCCTTTA
>NW_004797764.1:71532-73246 GCF_000002075.1 Aplysia californica | reverse complement strand
TTATTATTATCATCATTATTATTGTTATTATTATCATCGACACTTTTATTTGTTTATGTGTCTGAGTGAAAAGAAACACATTGCAACAATGACGGTCATTTTGTGCAAGGGAAAGGCAGTACAGACAGACAGAAATAAGAAAGGGAAAGAGAAGAAGTAAGACTTTTCAGTGGAGCGCTCCTACAATTCATTCCTATGCAGTAGAATTGCAAACAATGCCAAGAGAGTTAACAATAATATAAAGGTGCAGCCCTCTAGTATAATAGATGAGAAGAATTATGCGTATTGACGCGACTGTTTAACCATATAAAGGTGTAGCGCTCTAGTATAGTGGGTGGGAAGATTTATGAACAATGATGAGATAGTTTACCATAGAAAAGTGCAGCCCTCCAATATAGTATCCAGATGGCCCTCCTCCATACGGTCGGGGTCAAAGTTCATGCAGGCAGCTTCCAGGAAAGACGACGCACTGCTGACGTCACAAGGGGAAAGCATCCGTCTCTCCAGCAGCGGAGTGAAAGAGGAGGCTGGCTGCTCCCCACTATCGCCCTCACACGGCGGTGTCCCAGCGAGAGTCTCTTTGGGGTCATCGGGAAGTCCCAGACGTTTCGCTTTGCGGCGTGATTGTAAGTCAAGCGGTTCTAGAAAGTTCTCACATGTCCTCAGATCCAGGTCCGTTACAGATTCGGGAGAGGCGCCATCTTGCAGGGAGGGGGAAGTCCCCCGGTCCGAGGTCGCGCACTGATTGTCTTCGTCACTAACCCGAGGCGCGCACGACTTCATGTGTGTGTCTATTGCGTCTCATGGAGCAGGGCACGAGAGCGAGAGTAGTAGTCGTGGGGAATTTTCACACAAGTGGAACAAGAATAGACCATGCTCTTCTAGCTCTCTCCGCCTTCTGACAAATCACAGACAAGGTCTATTGGAACTCACGAGTCCGTAACAGGTAAACCTCACAAGCAGTCCCGAGGCTCAGTTCATTCTTCAAAAAGGTTGTTGAACTAAAATGCTCTACATAGCGGATAGAAAAACAACGTTTCTTTAAACGACAACGTAGCATAATATGACCTGCATTTTTTTTTTAAACCTTAATTTCTTTACCTTCCCGCCCCCAGCATACAAAACGAAGAACGTGATATTCCTTTCCACAACACATCACTCCATAGACCGTGCCCGTCACGTTTCCGTAATATAGAACACTAATTTTAATCATCTACTCATATCCACGCATGGATAACCCAATAGCTATTGCGTGCGGAGTTACAAAACGACAGTCCGCTTTTTTAATAAATATTAGAATCTTGTCACGATCTTGGTGAATTTAAAAGTTTAGAGGCATTAACTACGTTTAACTACATATATATATTTTTAATTGAACCTTCGATTGCAAAAGTTCTCACTGTGTTTTCTTGGTTGTGTTGTTCTTTTTTAAGTGGGGAAGGGGAGACTGTAAGATGGATAGAGAAGTTATGCTAATTGTTTAATTATACTGATGAATATATTTCTCGAATGGTAAGAAGGGACGCAAATGTGTGAGAGACAGGGAAAACGTATCTGTATAATATATTATGTGCAGGTGTGTGTGTGGGGAGGGGGTGGGGACGTGTGTGTGTATGTGTATGTGTGTGTGTGTGTGTGTTTGTGGAGTGTGGGTGTGGGTGTGCACGTGTGCATGTGTGTATGAGTGTGTGTGTGTGTGGGAGAGAGTGTGTGT
>NW_004797764.1:70114-71400 GCF_000002075.1 Aplysia californica | reverse complement strand
GAGAGAAAGCGAGAGAGGGAGTGTGTGTATGTGTGTGTGTGTGTGTGTGTTTGTGCATGTGTGTGTGCATGTGTGTGTCTGTTTGTGCGTCGTGTATGTATGTACGTATGTGTGTGTGTGTGTGTGTGTGTGTGTGTGTGTGTGTGTGTGCGTGTGTGTCTGTGTGTGTGACTGAATGCAGGCATGCGGTATTCTTCATATTACATAAGATATTTCACAGAAATCTCACGGTAGGGTCAAAATCGATCGAGATCAAAACTTGAATCAACAAACCCCTCGATTGGCGGGGGACGGAGAGACAGCACAGGGACATGGCAGGACTTAGTCTGAGGGTGGGCGGATCTTATGTTATATCACATCGGTAGACTTTTGAGGTGGACATGGGGGGGGGGGTGGTACCTTCAGTCGACACTGGACAGGTGAGGTGGACACACGAAATGGACGCACAAAGTGGACATATGGTCCCACGTGAGAAGAGAAGAGAAGAGGCTTTGGACGCAAGAACAAGCCAAGATCTTACACTGGCACATGACACGTTGTGCTAAGGGTTTAACTCAATTTGCAACGTACACTTAAGAAAACTCCGTGGGCGAAGAGCCGGGAAAAGCAGCTAGAAGTGTCCCCTAATGATTGGAGCAGGGGTTCCCCTGGACTGCAGCAGTGCAGCCAACTACCATCTGGGCTGATGGTACGTCTGTGAAACGGGGGGTGCAGGAGGGGGGGTGCAATATGCTCTGGGATTTTTGTTTGTTTTGTTGGTTTGTTTGTTTTGGTTTCTGTTTTGTTTGAGAAAGAGAAGTACATCAATAAAATACTAGTCATTTTGTGCTAGGAAAAAGCAAGACAAACAGGAACAGAGGGAAAGAAGAGGAGTATGGCCTACCAGTAGCACCCTCCAACCACCCACAGAGTACAGAGTGCCAAAAGTGCTTATTACGTTGTGCGACAAAAAAAAACTATTCAAACTTCTGACTTGAGTTGTGACGTGTTTACTTGTTACAGTAAGACGTATAATCACGGCTTTAATTAGAGTTGATTCGTAATAATCCCTTTATACCCAGCGAGCAAAGAATAACAGAGAAACATAAGAGTACAGCTTTACAAGCGTGTTGAATACGAAAGCAGTGTATGTGTTATTGCTGTTTTACCACAAATTGGAAAGTGAGTGTTTAACAGATCATTCCTGTAGAAAGGATTTTTGTCAATATATTTTATTTTACTTTATTGGGGGTTTTTATGTTGGTTTGTTTGGCTTTTTCTTTTCTTTTTTTTTGGGGGGGGGGGGG
>NW_004797764.1:67698-70014 GCF_000002075.1 Aplysia californica | reverse complement strand
GTTTTTTTTTTTTTTTTTTTTTTGGGGGGGGGGGGATGCTTCGACCCTGACGTCAATGCCAGGCTAAGTAACGCCCCGGCAGAAAGCCTGATATGCAGTCGAACCTGGTCTAACGGTCACCTGTCCACTACATTCACCAGTGCTAATAACCACTTCTAACTTTCACAAGGGGTGACTGTCTTGGGCAACTTCTACCGTAATTAATTAAATAATTTCCCACGCAGAAATTGAAGTTTTTGTCTTATGTGCGAACAATGTGCCCAGATTCCGACCACTCATGAGGATATCAAAATCGGCAATCACAGTTTAAATTTCCCATGTCAGAAGAGAAGTCACAATTTACTTCTACTATTACTAGTTCTTTTTCGTTTTTGTGTTTTTTATTTAATATTTATGTTTATAACAGTGAATACAACTCACATATACAAATAATAATAATCCATTGGACGACATCAAAGAAGCATTCACACGTTCAAGATGGTATTAAAACATAAAGTTCCTCAACTTCAACATTTTGTTGTGAATCACAGTTTGAACATCAAATGCCATTCTGGGCTTTTCAGAGACACACAAAAACGTGTCGCAATCAGCACTTTGAAGGGTTGCGTTTACCGGCGGCGGCTGCCGGATACAGAAAGTTTAACCATAAATCCGAAGAGAAATACGGCGAGGTACCGGTACTAGACTTGAATAAGTAGTACTGCACATTGCTTGGCTGACCGAGTGGAAGGATTTCTGAAAGACGACATGTCACGGCTGTTTGCCCAAAGGTTTGCTCTCTCATCCACGCTGATTTTGTCAACGGTGAAGCCATCCAAGCCCAACAAGCTACGCACAAAAGACGAAGAATATTACTGGAGGTTACTGCTGCTTGTCTTCCGAAAAAAAATGTGACAAAAGAAAAGAAAAGAAAGAAGAAGATATACAGGACAGAAAAACTGGCCACAAGAACATAAGCTCCAAGTATTGTGTTCGGAGTATTATTGTGTGCGGAGATCAAAATACTCCTCGACAATCGCACGGAGTCTTTTCCACGCACAGCAAATGTCCCCAAAGGATTAACGAGAAGAAAGCTGAAAACTTGGCACGTTGTGAAGTGGACGGGTGGTGTGGGGAGGGGTCAGGGATGAGGGGGGCGCACAATACCAAACGACTCTGTCCCCCTTATATGTGCTTGGTCGGAGACAACCATTTATCACGCTTAATTATTCAAAATTCTCGAATTTCTCTTTGAACTAAACGAAAACATAATGAAGATGTTTTTTTCGAAACCTTACGAATTGCTGACTTTCAAGATCTTTTTTTCTTCAAGTTTTATTAGTAGGGGACACGGGACCATGAGGATTCATCCTGTAGTACTGCGTATGATTCACTGGGCGGGTTTTGTATTTCCATCAATACACTAAATTTACTGGTCGGGTGTTGGCAAACGAAATGTTTGTAATGTGACGCGTGTGGAGGCCAAGGTGACATGTGGCTATAGTGCTTTACTTGCACTACGGGCTGGCTACAAAGTACTATTACTAACAAAAATACTTTAACATACGGTTTTTATTTGTTGAAAACGTAGCAAATAGCTTCTGCAAACTGTACCTGTTTGGATATTCATCGTTCTCCTTTATTCTTAAACTTAAAGTTCAATAAGGGTATTTCAAATTGTTGTTATCTGATACAAAACATTTAAACTTACTGAAGTGTTTTTACCTCAAATAAGACATAATAATATATAATATCTGTATTTGGTCACTTTAACGGTAACAAAATGAGATCAGCCTCAGGTAAATCTGAAGAGTTAAACAACACATTTATCTCACTCCTATTATCGACAGCCACCACACGACACGACGCGACACTTAGACAAGAAGAATCCTCGAGAAAATCTGCACAAGTTGCTGCACATTACAACATCACCACGGAACACCCACAGTGAGAACATGCACAGTCAACCTGGAGTCGTGACCTGCTCTCTTGTTGCAATATTCTTGTGCAGAGAAAAATCGAGGGCAGGGAAGGAGGATTCGAATGTTGTTTTCCAAAATCGCAGATAAAATCGCTACGCTCCCGGCCCAGGTCCAAAAATGTAAACCAAACGGCGGATCTCTTCATGTGTTGCAAGAGCACGTCAGAGATCGTCAAAATCAGTTAAAGATGGATAATGTTGTTGAGGATTATCCGCACATTGCTTTATGCAGAATGTCACCTTATACGTACGTAGACACACTTCAATTTTATTTTTTTGACGAACACCTGATTTCACCACGGTGCTTCACATACGTTATATCCCTATTGTCTCTGCGAGGTTTGGTAAACAAATAC
>NW_004797764.1:63316-64398 GCF_000002075.1 Aplysia californica | reverse complement strand
TATATTTTTGTATTACTATTGATATAGTTATAATTATCATTATCATTATTGGTATTACTAATATTGTCATATTTATTATTATCATCATTAATATAATCATTAACATTAATAATGAGTTAATCATGATATCACGAGAAGTGTCTTTAGGACATTCCGAAAGGGAGGGATATTAACATGTTCTTATGCACCGTGGAATTGTAAATGGGCTGATTTATCAATGTCATGCACATACTGTGCCGGAACAACATAGGGGGAACTTCTGCTTTTTCTTTCATCATCCTTACTATCACTTTGCTCTACTTATTTTGTATGTTTGTCACTCTCTTGTGAACTGCTATTTCTGGGGTGCCTTGATAATCGAAACAGACTTTGTGCTGTTGAGGCAACGAGAGGTGAGCAAAGGAAACCTGATTCCCCGTTCGGACTTTTCTGTTGAAATTCACCCATTGGCGCTCATGAGACCTTATGCAGTTGCGAGCGCCGTAAAACTTTACTAAAACTAAAAACGTAATATAATCTTTGTAATATTATTACTACTATTCATTACCTTTTGTTGAACTGTTATCACAATCGGATTTTTTAATTTTAATAATAGTTTCAACATTAGTACCATAATTATTGTTATATATCATAACTAAACATATTAAGAAGACTGTGCTTAACACGTGAACTCCTGAAATAACAATGGCAAAGGTACTTTTCTGGGAAAAGAAGCGCTATGTAATACATGTACACTAGTTTCCGGGAAAGGAACAAACAAATCAAAAACACACACCCAAAAAAATTCTGAAAAATGTTTTTTTTCTTTTTTTTTTTTTAAGACAGTTCATTTACATTTCGGGCGGTGCAAATAATTGGTCGTCTTTGTGTCACACGACAGCCCAATATACATGTAATTTAAAACCGTATTATCATTTCTTTTTAGACAAGAAAAAATAGAGAGAACAAACTAATTGTGTTTGAGTTAACAGATACACGCCAACACAATAACCCTCATAAAGTATAGGACGAAAAGAAAAATAAGGCAGATAGACAGAAATAATAGAGGGAGAGGAAAGAGAACAGACGATATTTACCACAGC
>NW_004797764.1:57103-58219 GCF_000002075.1 Aplysia californica | reverse complement strand
AGACAGACAGACAGACAGACAGACAGACAGACAGACAGACAGACAGACAGACAGAAACAACAGAGGAAAAGAAACAAAGTAAGAGTTACTTGTGTCGCCTTCCAGCAAATCGTGCCGTTTACCAGAACGAGAATCAGAGAAGAGGCGAGACAGACGGGCAGAAACAACAAAGGAAAAGAAAAGAAATAGGACCCACCAGTGGCGCCCTCCAACCACCTGCTGTGAGAAGTGTAGGAAGTGGGGAGTCATGAAAGCTTCTTAAAGATCTACAGTTGATAATGGACTGCATATGAGCCTACGTCGCTCGCTCTCGCTGCTTTCTCATGCCTTACTTCGTCTCATAATTATAATATAGTTCTTGATATCTGCATGGATTTGTACTGCCAAGTCAAATATCTAACTCCACTCCCTATTACCCCACTCCTCTTTTCCTCTATCGGCCTGTTTGTTTGTTTTGTTTTGTTTTGACTTTTTTATATAGGAAAGAGAAGCATATTGACAAAAATTAACAGCGGTCATTTAGTGCATGGAAAGAACGAGACAGACAAAAACTACCACAGAAACAGAAAAGAAGTAGAAGAACTACACGTGGTGCTTTCAAAACCACCCTCCGCGGATAGAGCACAAACGAAACAAAACAGATTTTGCTTTCATTAACCATTCCTTCGGTTTCTTGTCGTCTCCATTTACATTTTTTCCCCTTGTAATAACTCCATTTCGTAAAAGTTTTACTTTTACAGTGACACCAGCAATTTAAAGGGCACTTAAGAGACGGTTATGGGTGGCTAGACGGACGATAATTTCTTCAGGGTAATGGAACGACACCCGAAATTGTTTTGACCGCGCTAAACTGTTTTATGTAAAAGTGGCAACTTTTTGTTCTCTCGTGTTAGCTAACAGCCTTTTGTGCTAAAAGCAAAAGGGTGTGTTTTAAGGCATGTGCTTGTCGGGGGATAGGGTTGGGAGGTTGGTGCAGCAAGCTATTTGTATGTGTATATAGGTATGTGCATGCATGTGTATGTATGCTTATGCATATGTGTGTGAGTGTGTATATGTGTGTATATTATATGTGTGTTTGTGTGTGTGTGTGTGTGTGTGTGTGTGTATGTGTGTGTG
>NW_004797764.1:52362-53795 GCF_000002075.1 Aplysia californica | reverse complement strand
GGGGGAGGCCGAGATCCACCTGAGAGCGAATACCAGGATGGAAAATGTCGAATAATGAATGACAGCTAGTGAGTCGTCATGTGCTGTAATAATGCGAAGCAGAAACACAACTGAACTCGGAACTCTTCATTCCACAATTCTTGTGACAGAAAATATAAAAAAGAGAAATAAAAAACTTAAGTCCAGTGAAAC
This sequence comes from Aplysia californica, assembly GCF_000002075.1. Taxonomy (NCBI): domain Eukaryota; kingdom Metazoa; phylum Mollusca; class Gastropoda; order Aplysiida; family Aplysiidae; genus Aplysia; species Aplysia californica. Next base: position 53,603 of record NW_004797764.1, on the reverse strand, counting down.
ACACTCGTCACCAACAAAACATAGAGCAACTTATTCATGGTTGCATACTTATCAACAAAGTGAAACACGCTCATGGTCACTTACTTATCAACAAAGCACCATAGGATAACAGCCGGCCCAACAGACAGACGAACGTTCTCGACACTACAAATCTGGCAAATGTTGGAATAACGCCACAGCAGAACTACAGACATCTCCAAAATCCCAATCCCCACCCCCATCCAATCCCCACCACACACACACATATTATTATTACAGGTGCCCCCACCCCCAGTCTCTCCTCCCACGTTGGTGAGTTTCGTTGTCCAATAAGAGAGCGATGTTGAATGATATAATAGAGAGCATTGTTGCATGAATATGATATTATAACATTATAATCTTAAAAGAGCGGTTTTATATGATATAATATAACCTTAGCCCACGCACATTCTCTCACACGTCCACCGTATTTATGACAAAAGAGCTGAGATAATAACATAAGCAATATGATATGCATGTAACTCTCATACCCACTTTTAAAAAATCCTGGAAGGCACACATTTTAACGCTCCTATATCTTTCCCAATTCTAAAGGGAATTTTGTTTTGTTCTTTTGTTTTGCTCCACTTGGGTTTTCTTTATAGATCCTGTTTTTCTTGATGCTTTTATCGTTTAATGGCATTGTATGTTTCTTTGTTTGTTTGATTGTTTGATTGTTTATTTTAGTAGTGTGCAGCATAAGCAATTTTTCCTTTATCAGAAAGCCGGATACGTTTTGCTTTTTCTTTTGAATTTATAAAGCTATTGGCAATGATCCGGTTCAAGAGCTGAAGAAAAAACATCACTATAACACTTTGTATCACGTGTAATGTTCTTTGCTTTGTTCTGTTTTCCAGCCTTCTATTCCTGTCGATCGCTCCTCGCGTATTTTACGCCCCCGTCGACCCAATTTAGATCATATAGGATGCGGCTGAGAGGGACACGACATACCAACAAAAAGACCATGATACTCAGTGAAAATTCTCACCTCTCGGGAATCGAATCCCGGTCTCTTGCATGTCAACGCCGAGCTGCTACATACCAGACTTTACATAAAAAGAAAAGAAGAAGGAGAGATAACGATGACAGATGACAGATGTCTGAAAGAAAAGAAGGAGCAAACCACACACTACACTAGAGCACCCGCTAACCACTCGCAGGGAGTTCAGAAACACAAAAAAGGGCAAATATGAGGACAGATACATAAATGGAAAGAGCAGAGC
>NW_004797764.1:50562-52241 GCF_000002075.1 Aplysia californica | reverse complement strand
GAGGCAAGGGGGCGGGGGGATACGTAAGATTAAGTCCAGTGTTATACATTGCAGGTGAGAAGAGTCGTAGACTGCACTTAGACTGATGCCAATCTACGCCCCGCCTGTTCCCTGCCATGCGTAACTATCTTACCTACCCTTGCCCCGGGCACGCCGGACACATTTCTGATTGGCTGAGTCAGATATTTATCACTGAAACATCTGGGTCAATCTGTGTCCTATTTAACATTTACAACACACACCCATGGTACAAAATTGTATTTCGCACTTTAAAATTTCCCAAATCACATAAATAAGTTGTAGTCAACAAAACAAGCTATTTACAGTCAATGTGATGAAAAAAATAGGTCATGAGCGATGGGCGGAACGCATTATTACAACTCTGGGCTTGACTTGTAAATTAAACGTGTGATTTATTGTGCTTCTTTATTTGGTGTTCATGTCTGTCGCAACTTACAGTAAGACATTTTATCAAAGAATTATTGGGTACAATGCAATTACGCTGGACCATTTCACAGGGGTAGTTTGGTTAGGTATTCAACATTCATGGTAGAATCTATATCGACTTTAACAATATTTTGCCGGTGGCAGCAAATACTATTTCGTTTTGTGTCGCTCAAACTGGGTCAATTAGATTTTTAAAATAGTAATAGTCCCTTTGAAAACAATAACCTATACGGTTGTAAGCCGCTTTTTTCTTAGTCAGTTGCCAGACCTGACAAATACATTGGCAGTCATGGTTCGCCACTCATTTCTTTTCTCGGATGTTCTAATAAAGAAATAATGATAGTACCCTGGTCTTTTACGGCCACCCCCAGTTGTTCAAGATATCTGGGTGGTCGTTGAACTTTTTTGTATTGCTTTTCTGTAAGACAGTGAACAGTTGCTGAGATAGGAGTCTTTAGTAAACACAAAAAGCTCAATGTTGATGACGTCCAGACGTAAGAAGGTATGAGTACATTTTTGTACGCAAATATGTCAAAGAGAAGTAGTACTTCTTAGTTCTTCTTAGGCACGTTTGTATTAGTAAGTGTTTTATGGCACTTGCAACATAACCAGGTCTTATAAGTCGTGTAACAAGAGAGAAACAAATACAAAAAAGAAGGAGGAGAGATAAGGATGATAATTGTTTGATAGGAAAGAAGAAGCAAACTACACCAGAGCACCCGCCAACCATCCACCTTCTTGGGTATCGTCGTTGGCAATACGTGACTTATTGCAAAACGATTGTATCAGTACTTGATGTTATCTTATAACTGACATAGATTCATCCCTCTCTCTCTCTCTCTCTCTCTCTCTCTCTCTCTCTCTCTCTCTCTCTCTCTCTCTGTGTCCACCCCTCACTCTCTCTCTATATCTAATATTGAGTCTTTCCGTTTCTCTCTCTTTCTATCTGATTGTTTCTGCCTCTCTATATTTCATTCTCCTTTACTCTTTATTTCTCTCTTGCTTTCATTCTCTCATTTTTCCTCTCTCTCTCTCCATCTTAGTACGTCTGTCTGTACGTCTGTCTGTATGTCTGTCTGTCCTTCTGTCTGTCTGTCTGTCTGTCTGTCTGTCTCTCTCTCTCTCTCTGTCTCTCTCTCTCTCTCTCTCTCTCTCTCTCTCTCTCTCTCTTTCTCTCTTTCTCTCCCAGTCTGTTTTGTTTCTAATAATAAAAATAATGATAATAGTAATAA
>NW_004797764.1:42277-50281 GCF_000002075.1 Aplysia californica | reverse complement strand
GGGGCAGGGCGTAGAACTACATATCTTTAAATGACCGATTGTGAATGAGGTATAAAAAAAGGGAGGGAGTTGTTTGAATAAATAAAAGCATAATAATAACGACACCTTAATATTATTTCAACTATGGAAGAAAGCAAGATTGACAAACAGACACATAAAGAGGGAGAGAAAAGAAGTAGGACCAACAGGTGGCGCACCTAAATGAGCTAGATCAGAGGGGGTTGGGTGGGTGTACGTGGCATAGTGGGACTAGGAGTGAGTGGGGTGGCAGGTAAAAAAACATTTACAAAGAAGACATGGGCTAAAACTCAAATATTTTGTTCAACATTGTGTCTCTTGTCTTGAATAAACGAGTGCACATGTCCAGTTGAACCTTCTCTAACGGCCACCTGTATGAGACAATCACCTGTACAAAACAGCAACTTTCCATTTCCTCCTTTGCAATTTTTTAAGGTTGTATTCTTCACATTTTAGAATACTTCAAAAAATCTCTTTGAAACTTTCAGTATTTCTCAAAAAATCATTTTGACAGACTGCTATGTAAAGCGTACGGATCGGATTAACGAGTAAATTTCCTCTTTGGAAAGTGGAATCACAGAGTTCCCCACGTCGTATGGATATGATAGTAAAACACTACGTAGAGATAGGGTTAAAACAGTCTCTTTTCTCCTCGATAATGAATGGACGTCTTAGACGATTTCGACTGCATTTGTATAAAGAACACCTTGACACATTAGGCTGACTATTATGATTCAAGTTTGAATAAATAGAAACACTTCGTCACCATAATGGTCATTAATGACAGTGGCAGAGACAAGCAACAGAGGGAAAAGAAAAGAAATTGGACCTACTAAAGGCGTCATTCAAGCGCACATATACATAAACACGATTCGACTCTCTCTCTCTCTCTCTCTCTCTCTCTCTCTCTCTCTCTCTCTCTCTCTCTCTCTCTCTCTCTCTCTCTCATACACACACACCCACCCACACCCACACACACACACATACAAACATACACTCAAATACACAAGCACACAATCACTAACACACTCATAAATAAATTATATGAGCATAAAAACTGTAATAAATAAGCTCAGAATGCACATTTCAGTTCAACAGTTTAGCTGATCTTGTGCTCCTGCGTTGAGTCAACTTTTGACAAACTCACAAACTTGATATCTTGAAGTTGATCAAATTTTTCATTTAGAAATATTACCTTTATGTTACCTTTCTCTATTATAGATTTCACGTGTTTGAATGAGGAGCAGCATATCTATCCGATGACTTTCAATTTAGTTGTAGTTTTGGTTTTAGTAAGAGGTTTACGGCACTTGCAACACAATAAGGTCATATAAGTGCCGAAGATTAAGCCTAGCGTTACAAGAGAGTAACAAACATAAAAAGGAGGAGAGATCAGGACGATAGATGTTCGATAGGAAAGAAGGAGCAAACCACACCAGAGCACCAGCCAACCACCCACTGACTTTCATTTAATTCTGACTAAAATAAATACAAACATGCAGGAAGAAAAGAAGGATAGTAAAGAAGTAGAACCTTCCAGTGATGCCCTCCAAACACAAGTTATAAAATTGTATATAAAACAATAAAGAACTAAAGAATAAGAGAGAGAGAGAGAGAGAGAGAGAGAGAGAGAGAGAGAGAGAGAGAGAGAGAGAGAGAGAGAGAGAGAGAGGAAACAAAAAAAACACAAAAAGAACAGAACAGAATGAAAACACAAGAAGAGAACACGGCATAAACATGCTCCGCCACCCCGTGGCGAAATAGCGGCGCTTACTTCTCAGCTGCCCTGGATTATCCAAATCCTCAACTGTCAAGGCCCGCCATAACACACGCAGCCAGCGAATATAGAACCTAAGACTAAGACACACCGGCGACAAAAGCGAAAGGAGACGGAGAAAAAGAACGGAATAGTTGTTGCTGTTATTGCTGTTGTTGCTGCAGTTGTTTTTGTCGTTGTTGTTGTTGTTGTTGTTGTTGTTGTTGTTGTTGTTGTTGTAGTAGTTGCTACTGCTGCTGCTGTTGTTGCTACAGTTGTTTTTGTTGTTGTTTATGTTGCTTATGTTGTTGTTATTGTTGCTGTTGTTGTTGTTGAGTAGAGAGAAGCACAGGGACACAACAATGCTCATTCAGTGCTGGGGGAAAGTAAGACAGATAAACAGATACAACAATGAGAAAGTAATGTAGTAGGACCAACCAGTGGCGTCCTCCAACCTCCCAAAAGGACAGAATAGTTGTTGTTGGTGGTGGTGATGTTGTTGTTGGTGTTGTTGGTGGTGGTGGTGGTGGTGGTGGTGTTGGTGGTGGTGGTGGTGGTGTTGGTGTTGTTGGTGTTGTTGGTGTTGTTGTTGTTATTGTTGTTAGTGGTGGTGTTGTTGTTGGTGGTGGTGGTGTTGTTGCTGTTGTTGTTGTTGTTGTTGTTGTTGTTTTTGTTGTTAAGAAAAGAGAAGCACATTGGCACAATAAAGGTTATTTAGTGATGGGGAAAAGTAAGACAGACGGACAGGAACAATAAAGAGAGTAAAGTAGTAGGACCTACAAGTGGCTTCCTTCGTCCACCCAAAAAGGCAGACGGAGAGAAGGACATGTATCGGAAAGAGGACTGTTATTGTGATTAAAAGTATGTTACGATCCATTGGTCCCATTTTAGGTAATTTAGGAGGCAGGTGAAAAGATGTAAAGAAGGACACGTTCCTAATAGACGGAAATAAGTACAGAATGATATACTTCTTCACCGGCTTCATCTGTAAGTTCCATAGATCCCCCCCCCCCTTCCTCCCCCGTTCCTTTTTTTATTTGTGGTATTTCAATCAATTGTAAATTTATTATTATTATTTTTTTGTTATTGTTATTGTCACTGTTACTATTGTTTTCATTATCGTTACAAATGCCATTATCATTACCATTACCAGTACCATTACCTTTATTATCATTATATTCTTATTATTATAATCGCTATCCAACAGACGGTGACACATTAGTATAAAACTCGGATAAAGATGTCTTCTCTGACTCTCTTTTCACAGCAGGCAAAGAAATCCAAGAAATCCACGACCTTTCAATTTACAAGCAACACCTACAATTTGACCTATTTATTGTTTTGAACTTTTTTTTAGAAGACATTTCACACCATGTCTGATTTAAACGGTGAAGCAATGTAGGGGTGGTACAAAGGAGAAAGCATGTGTAAGCTGTGATGTGTGACCAAATTGTGGTTGGGGGACTGGACAGTTGTTTTAAAAAAAGTACCTATTCTCTTTTAATTCCCTCTCTGAACTTCCGACGGACATGCTTGCCCAGTAAAAAAAACATAAACATACACACTCACACACACACACACACACACACACACACACACACACACACACACACACACACACACACACACACACACACACACACACACACACACACACACACACACACACACACACACACACACACACACACACACACACACACATACACAGACACACTCACACTCGCACACACTCGCAGACACACACACACACACACACACACACACACATAAACAGAAAGAGACAGACAGACAGACAGACAGACAGACAGACAGACAGACAGACAGACAGACAGACAGACAGACAGACAGAAACAGACAGACAGACAGACAGACAGACAGACAGACAGACAGACAGACAGGGGGGGAGAGATAGAGATAGTCACAGAGATAGAAAGAGATAGAGAGAGAGAGAGAGGGGGGGAGAGAGAGAGGGAGAGATAGATAGATAGAAAAAGACATAGAGAGAAAACAAGAGAAGGAGAAAGGGAGACATGGTAGTGGGAGGGGGTGGTATGCAAAAGAGAAACACTCACAAACAGTTGGAGAGCGAGAAAGGGAGAATCGTACGTTAAATGCATACAATGAAAAACAAAGAATCAGAGCGACTTAAAGTGTGCAAAGGCCTTTTTGCTTCACCAAATACTCAGTCTGGGACACAGAAATAACGAGGTAGTGCAATATTCTACTAACCTCAATACTTTCATCCCGAAGAAAAACTGTAATGGGGCAGACATACGCGCATCGGCAGAAAGAACGAAACCTAAAAGTCGTGTTTCTGAACTGGATTGGAACTGTGCACCCTCAAATCACAACTGCACGACGTACCACGGCATGAAACACACATACCACAAACACACAACCATCTACAATGCTTTCAGATCGATGTGCACTTTGTTAGGCCATAAAAGATCGAAGTGTTTTCCGACACAGCTGAGTTAGTGAGCGTCTACTTTGTGAATTCCCAACAAAACGTCACGTAAACAATCGCACTCATGTATGTTTGTTTTCTCTCGTCCTTGTTTGCTCACTTTTAAAGTAATCCGATACTGTTTAGTCACAGTTCACAGAATGAAGCGATGGTTGGTGAACATCACAAAAGATGCATGAAAACCGAGGTCAGTGGATCATCACAATCCTCCTGGATGTCTGGTTTTTACCTGGAGATGTTTTTAATTGTTTTCCTTCACAGGTACACAGGTAGTCGATTTCTTTCGTTCACTGTGTATTTCCCTGTTCTACACACGCACAGGCACAACACACGCATGTACACACACACACACCAACGGGTTTTTTTTCTACTTCTCGTAGCACAAAAGAGGCGCAACAAGACACCCCGAGATTTCGATTATTTCCAGCGTGTTGGTAGTAAAACTTGTACCCCTCTCTAAGGTCAAGTCTAACTGGACGCTCGGACACAAGGGCCGGGATTTGGGCTCTGGGCCACCTCGCTTGACCGCCCTGGCGCTGTTGTAGGGTGGGGGGAGAAGGGGGCGGTGGTCCACAGGACTAGGCTTACAACAGACAACACAAAGAACGTCAGAAACCGTATATTGGGAAAGTCGCTCTCCAAATCACACCCCCTCCCCCCATTTTTTCGCTTTTACAAACAAAACAAAAACAACCAAAAAACACCCAGATATATAAATATGCACAGTTTTAAGTGCTCATGTAAAGAAAGAACAAGATGTAAGCTCAATTCCCTGTTTGGGGTGAATTTTTATCCAGAATCTTTATCTGTCTACTGGGTCTCTGTATTCCTCTCAGCCTGTGTTGGCCCTGACCCTGACAAACGGTCGAAGAAGTTCGCCTCCAAAATGGCCTAAACAGTATAGATAGAGGTGTGAAACTTCTACAATTAATTGCAATTTAATAAAAATAACTTAAAGAGAAGCACATCGGCACAATAACGATTATTCAATTCAGGAGAAGGCAAGACTTACAGACAGAAAAAAACAGCCAAAAAACAACCTACCAGCAGTGTCCTCCATCCAAATACCCACTCACGTGCACCAGCACTCACCACAAATAGCGGCAGGTGGCAGTGCTTTCCAAAACAAGAATAAAAGCTACTCATAAATTTGTAAAACGACATGAAAAGGTAACGAACGATTAACCAAATTTTTAACGCAGGAGGAGTGAGGGGGGGGGGGGGTTCGTAAGAGTTTTACGGCAGTTGCAACACAATAAGGTCATATAAGTGCCGATGATAAGAGGTGTTACAAGGGAGTAACAAACACAAAAAAGAAGGAGGGGAGATAAAGATGATAGACGTTTGATAGGAAAGAAGGAGCAAACCACACTAGAGCACCCACCAATCGCCCACACAGGAGGAGTGTCGAGTGAGCATACATGAGATGGTATTGCCCAGCATCAAACTCCAATAAAACATCTTAGATGAATCACACTTAAGGAAACCCTCCATAATCCAAAGTTGAAGAAATTGCGTTACTGGGTAGCTGGTTGGATTGCTATAGTGTCCACCGTGGTACGAACCAACAAGGGAATGTTCTAGAACTCTCGTTGTTGGATACGTGCTTACACCTCTCTTCATACTGGGTCAAATACCCTATATTGTGTCGAAAGCGGTGTAAAACCCAGCTCTGTACCACCATCTACTGTTTCCTCCAGCTCTATGGCGTTGTCTGACTGAGGGAGGAAAAAAAACGTTTTACCCAAGCCAGAAGTCGTATCGTTATGAGGAACTGCTTGTGGGTACAGCCAAGACTCCGAGCCCAAACGTTCTATCTGATAACTCCCGCTGTAGCAAAGATAGAGGGTTTTGGCGCTGATCCCATGACCTCTCCCCCGCGCCTCCCGCCACGGTCTAGCGGGCTTTTGTTTGAGACCTGGAGGTGGTCAGGCAAGCCCAAGCCGGACACTTGGACCACATTATTGTTGAGCTCAGCTAAGCCGATATCCACAGTGAGCCGATAGAAGGGCAATGGAATGCCATTATAGATCTTGCCGTTAGAACGGCAAGGTGCTGTATATATATATCTATCTATCTATCTATCTATCTATCTATCTATCTATATATATATATATATATATATATATATATATGTGTGTGTGTGTGTGTATAGGCCAACTGACCACACGGTATGAAACAACCAGGCTCTTTTTTAATTGTTTGTTCCTTTTTGTTTGGCTTTTGTTTTGTTTTTGGGGGGTTTTTTGTTTTCTTTTGTTTGAGATAAACGTATTGATTGAATATCGTCATTTATTGCTTGGAAAAAGTAAAAGAAATGGACAGAAAGAACAGAGGCAAAGAAAAGAAGTAGGACCTATCAGTGGCGCCATCCAACCAAAAATAAAAATAAGCCACTGTGCATATTATGCTGACACAAGATAGAAAATAAACAACCATCGTCGATATACCAGCACAAGATAGAAAACAAACAGTCTATAAACCACACTGACATCAAGGTTTAAGACAATAACAAAATTGTTGAGGATTTTACGATCTCCCTTGTCAAGATTCTTATTCCGATAGACCAAGCAAGCTCCATTATATTTGGCAATAAAAGAACTGCCACTTCTTTTTTCTTTCCTTTTCATCCACCTTTTTATCTCAGACCTCAAGGCACGAATGCCTTCACGTTCAAGGTTAGGAAATTTCAACATTTCGCTGATAATAAGAACAGTCCGTCATTAATATCTGAAATGCGGGACAGATAGTCAATGCCTACAGTTGGAAGAGTACACAGGATACGTTAGATTGTTTGAGGAACTGATATTTCCAAGCATTAGGACTTATCGCTTGCTCGAGATAACATAAGCTTGGTGCAGACATAAGAGCAAGGCATAGACAGCGTTCGATCGTTTAGGACCAAACAGACCAGTGATAACGTCTCGTGGAATTTGCAATCGATTTTGGTAATATTAAACGGCGATTACGTTCTCAGTTCCAGTTGTGCTAAACGCCAAATTGTCGAATCCCGAACTGCCATGACAGAAAATATTATTATGCAGATATTGTTTAGGTTTGTGCACTCCTGTATCCCCACTCCCCTCAATCCCCCCTTTTATTATTTTTAGAATACGTCCAGCATGTCCAGGACCTTAATCGCTGAACCAGGCTCCATTATATCCTTAGATAAAAACCTGCCACATCCTCTCTCTTTTATTTTCTTCTCCTCCTCGTTTTCAGGTGAGAACCCCTGGGACGCCTTCTGTAGCTGGCATGTAGAACTAAAATAGCAATAATACTCGCCGCTCTGATCCAGATTTGTCTCACATGGGAAGACAACAAGGAGACGACAACATAGCCAAATCCACGGTCCTATCACATCAAAACATTCTACAGAAAAGGGAACAATGTCCAAGGATGAGGGTGGGGGCCCACTTTGTGAGGGTCTGAAAAGAACAGGTAGAGTTCAACATTGGAATAGTGATCGTTAGAATTGAGCTGTATGCCCAAACGTGGGAAATACGCCATGCTTTTATAGCTCTACTGGAAGATGCTTTTGTAGCTTGGACATTTTTTGTATGGGCTGAAGAAACTGGAATGCTCTTTGTGGATAGGGTGCGGTAGAAGTGTCAGTGGACGTTCTTTTTCTGGCGTGGCCATATTTCTCCTGTGTGTGTCAAGGGCAGGGTGGGGTAAACTTATACACAAAGAGAGAGAGAGAGAGAGAGAGAGAGAGAGAGAGAGAGAGAGAGAGAGAGAGAGAGAGAGAGAGAGAGAG
>NW_004797764.1:39631-40808 GCF_000002075.1 Aplysia californica | reverse complement strand
ATTATATGATTAACGCTCCTCACAACACTGAGAGTTTATTTGAGGACTATAAAATTAAACGCCCATCCTTCATAATGACCACGCCAAATCGGCGAAGGCCTCAAAAGGACCCCAAAACAAACCAAATTCAAAACAGCCCTTTGGAGATTCGAATCTGGGTCATCCACTGAGTTAGGAGTCCAGCGTGGTACCCGATGAGCTAACGATACACCCTACGCCTTCGAACCGCTTCACCACAGACTCAGGTACATTGAGAATCGCAAAATAATTATTCTGTGTGCTAATGTGATCGCACAAGAGAAAGCAGTATTGCCCGAAGTTACAGAAAAACACTCAACATGCGCACATTTATAATCCATTAATCCCTTTAAGGTTCAAGGTTTAAGGTTCAAGACCAGACTAATGCTTCAAACGTAGAAATTCCATAACAAACTACATACGTTTCGGACTTTAAAGGAGCTCTCTAACATTATGAAAACGTTCCAGAGACTGATCCTGTGATTCGTATAATGGAACTTACTCCACCATGAACCTTCTTCTGGACATTTATAAGGTTTTTTGGCAATAATTGAAATATTTTGATCCCATAAACGAAGTCGGTAAAATATATTAATTGGTTGAGTAAAAAGAGGCATGTCCATAAGAAAACGGTCATTTAGTGCAGTAGAATTGAAACACAGACGTTGATATTCGCCAAAAACTAAAAATTCTCTATCTTGGAATTGAAATCAAGTCTTCTATATGCGACCGCAAAAAGACGGATCGTTACACCACAGGCGCCGGTACAAGGCGTCGGGGGGACTTTTCCTTTAAACGTCGTCAGATCTTTGAAAGCGCCCAAGAGTTGGAACTAGAAGTTTCTACCCGAGTGAGCATGGCACCCATTCAACTTGACCCAAGGGTGCGGTAAGATTGGTAGGGCGGCTGTTATTTCTCCGGCTCAAACACGTGCGCATGTGGCAGAAAATCCCGTGGCAGTGCGCGGTCATTTCCGGAGTCGTGTGACGTAACATTTGGCTAATCTCCAGGTGGATTCTAAAGGGTTAACTGGAGCGAGCGGAAGCTTTGTGTAGGTTCAGGTGAAGAGAGGGTTACGTGTGGGACCACGGAGAGAGGGGAGGGGGTGTGGGGGCATTGTGAGACATTAGGAGGGGGAGGAAAGGGGGCGTGGTATTGA
>NW_004797764.1:37962-39438 GCF_000002075.1 Aplysia californica | reverse complement strand
ACTGAGCGATATTAGGCCCCAATGCAGCAAGAGGGGGGAGAGGGGTGGAGGATATACTGAGATACAAGGGAGATGGGTACAGTTGGGGAGGGGGGAGAGAAGGGAGAGAGGGTCTTTTATACTAGAGTGATTACATACCTCTGTTTCATTTTTTATATTTTAGGCTTGCTATCTTCCGTCTCTTTTTGTATATGTGTGCGTGTGCGCGTGCGCGCCCGTTCGTGTGTGTGTGTGTGTGTGTGTATGTGTGTGTGTATGTGTATGTGTGTTTGTGTGTGTGTGTGTGTGTGTGTGTGTGTGTGTGCCCACCCACGCGCGCGTGTGTTTGTGGTCATTTGTGTATGTTTGCGTAGATATGTATACATTTCTGGGTTCGTGATTGTGAGTGTGTGCATACATATTATTATTACGCCTAAAATTCTCTTTTTGTCTATTTACTTAATCTCTCTCCTTCCTTTACTCTATTTTTGCAGTTTTCTTCAAGACTCATTAGGCCACGCCCGGTCTTCACACACCCTAACAACTAGACCTAGACAGCGGGTCAATGCCCTGAACCTAACCAAATGTTCATTTACGTTGGCTTAGATCTCTCGCATAATTTGGAGGAAGATATCCCAAAATAACAATTTAATTTGTATCTCTCTTTCTCAAAGAAAGAACTATTCCCTCCGCGTAGAAGCCCGAAAGCCTAGAGCTTTGCCCCTTCATCTTTAGGCTCTTCTCCTCTACCAAAGACACCACCACGTATCAGTAACGGCGGGCGATTATTTTTTTTCTCTCTGTATTCATCCACAAAGCCACTCTCTCGGATGTCGGCATTTTGTTTAAGAGGTTTATTCACAAACTGGCCCATAAAGACGCGGAGTGTGAGTCTTTTATAGTGGACTGACGGGGTACCCGCTGCTTTATAGCTACTGGCTACGGTACGTTTGCTTGACATTTTCTGAACTGTGTAATATACTGTGTGGATGCGCTCGTGCTTGTGTGTGTGCGTGTGTGTGTGCGTGTGTGTGTGTGGATGTGTACGTGTGTGTGTGCGTGTATGTGTGTGGATGTGTGTGTGAGTGAGCGTGTGTGAGTGTGTGTGTGTGTGTGTGTTTGTATGTGCATGTATATATTATGTTTGTATGTATGTCTGTGCGTGTGTACTCGTATGTGAGTCTGTGTGTGTGTGAGTCTGTCTGTCTGTCTGTCTGTGTGTGTGTCCGGGTTTGTGTGAGTGTGTTTAGACATTTGCTGAACTGAGTAGTATCTCATGTGGGTGCGTTCGTATGTGTGTAGGTATTTACGTGTGTGTGCAAGTGTGTGTGTAATTTAGTGTGAGTTTATTTCGAGTCGGTTGGGAGGGGGGGGGTAGATTTGAGAGTATTCGTGAGTGAATGCAAGTGTATGAGAGTCAGTGATAGTGTGTGTGTGTGTGTGTGTGTGTGTGTGTGTATGGGTGTGTGTGTATATGTGTGTGAGAGAGAGAGAAAA
>NW_004797764.1:36395-37663 GCF_000002075.1 Aplysia californica | reverse complement strand
TGTGTGTGTGTGTGTGTGTGTTGTTTTGTTTGTTTGTATGTTTGTTTGTTTGTTGTTTTTGGGGGAGGCGCGTATGGGAGGATTATATTTTCATTTTTGTTTCGGTCCGATAGCAAAATTGTCAGCTACTATCTGTTTGTCTCCAATTGCGGTCAAATCCCGAAGAGAGCACCAAGCCCTGGATTCGCAGAGGACAACCCGGTAGATTATGTAGAAGAGTTTTGGCACTCCCTACTATAAACAATCAACATACCTGAACCAAACTAAAAATCTAGATGACAAAATATAGAAAGGTATATGTTTTAGGGCAAAATTATTGTATTACCTTATGTTTTACACACATGGGTTCTAGCCTGAATATCACCCCCCCCCCCAAAAAAAAAAAAAGAAAACAAATAATTAAAAACAACAAAAATTCCGCCAACATACAAACAACAAAAAATAAACACACACAAAAAATGCCCAACAAAACAGGGGGTGGTGGGGGGGGGAGAAGTAAATGTACATCAATCGTCATAAATTAATGTTCTCATCTGGTTTGCATATTATTAGAAGAAGAAGAAGAAGAAGGGGGGGGGGGAGAAGTAAATGTACATCAATCGTCATAAATTAATGTTCTCATCTGGTTTGCATATTATTATAAAAATGCAATACGTTTTAGCCTTCTTTAGTTTCATAATATCCTTCTAAACACGATGTAGGTCGTCCTGAAGTCCGTTTTCCCGCGCCAAAAGTCACATTGTATGAAGCCGTTGGTGTCTCTCAGGCGCTTCAGAAAGCTACGTGAAAGATGATAAATGCTATAACAGCAGACTAGTCCAAAATATTGCAAACATTATGTCTGTGAAGGGCACCATTAACCATTATCCCCTGCATTCATACGTCACAGGGGTGTAAGGCTTATAGCCTTTGAGACACTCTATCGTCATACACTACAACCATACATGTGTGACGTCATTTCTCCCACTTCGTCATAAGATCGTAACGAATTCTTTGTCGGGATTACTGTGACTTAAGGCGGGATCATATTTTATTTGCACCTTGCCGCCATTTTAATCTTGAGCTAGCAGAAGAAGCTAAGAACTATTTAAGATCATGACACTAAGCGATGACAATAGTAAATATTTCTGCTGCTATACCTTGTCCTGACTGCACCGGAAAACGAGGTAAATACATTCCTACATAATGGTACGATAATAAAGCCAAAGGAAGTTAAAGAGTTTTAAATATGACAGTATCTATGACAGAGGGTAAATAGGGGGGGGGGG
>NW_004797764.1:32643-33580 GCF_000002075.1 Aplysia californica | reverse complement strand
ATGCACTCTCTGTAACCGAAAGGTAAAAATAACCGTGGATCTCCACTGGGAACCGACTTGACCGGGCACTCTGACCTATGGTCTCCTCTCACTGTGGGGCCTCATTCAAGGGGCCGTGAGGTTATACCCGAAGAAGACATAATATTAACATACTTTATGGAAAGTTGCTTTTTGGTTGGGGTTTTTTTTTGGGGGGGTGGGTTTTTTTGTTGTTTTTTTTTGCTTTGCGTTTTCCCCTTAGTACATTTAGCATCTGTAGATGTTTGACATCCACGTCGACACTAAGAGACAGATCATGCAGGAGGCAGGTTAATACATCTCTGCCTGTCACGGTAAAACAAGGTTGAGACAGACTGATTGAGTTACTCGATAGAAATGCTCTCCAAACGAGAATTGACTCAAGTCTTCTGCGACCGACATCGCAGCATCTGAACACTACATCACAGACGCCTGTCTTTTTGTTGTTGTTGTTGGTGGTGGTGGTGGTGGTGGTGGTGACTGCACTGCGCCTGTCTAAAGAAATCTTACTGCCATGGCCATCTTTCAAGAACCATTTCATTACATCAAACAAAGCCCTGTCTTACATACTATTATAAGAGGCAGAGGAAAAAAAAAGAAGAAAAACCAGGTATTTCCTCAGTCACCAGCTGATTCCTCTTATGAGCAAGACAAAAGTCAATTAATCTCTGGCGAAGAGAATCACTTCACGTTGGTGACAAGTGGATAAGTGGATAAGCTGCTCCCTCCTCCTCACTAATCCCCAGTCTTCTTCTCTCACTGACCACTAGCATAATCCCACCGGACATTGCAGCTCATCTCGGGGAATAACTAATGCCTAGAACGACAGAGGGTGCAGCCAGAGGTAGATAAACTACGGTGTGGGTGTCGAGAGGGGAAGGTTGGGTGGGGAGGAGGAGGGGGGGATGGAGGTGATGAT
>NW_004797764.1:28134-29669 GCF_000002075.1 Aplysia californica | reverse complement strand
ATATATATACTGTACAGTGCAGGAAAAAACAAAAAAATATTAATGAAAATGTAATTTTAAACTTTGCCTATTGACAGATTGCAAAAACGACAATTTCGAATGGCACTCAAAAACCACAAAAAGAAACTCTCCCCTCCTCTGTAATTACAGAATATAGAGGCCTCCAGAATATGCTCAGGTGTGGCTTGTTTTGTTTACGTAAAGAGAAACCGATCTAGTGAAAGGCGGATATTATTCTAGCACTGGGAAAAAGCAAAACGACAGACCGTCAGAAACAACAGAGGGAAAATAGGAGAAATAAGGTATTACCAGTGGCGTCCTCCAACCACAGGCGCTCGAAAAGATTTGACCCTGTGATATAAAATGTTTACATAAATAGCTTTTGGTTCCTTTAATATCAAACACAGTTTCGTTTCCAAGAACAATTGGTCGCTTTTAAGCACAATGGGGCTATCCCGAAAAATGCTGTTCTGAGAAAATTGAAGGTAAAGTTTTTGCCTCTTGTTCAGTTTCTTTAAAAGAGTGAGAAGAGTTTTCTCTATAACCAAACAAATATAAACACCAATGAAACAAAACTTCTCCTATAGGTAGGGCAATGCTCACTTTTGGTGTTGGGTTAGTCAAGATTCCTGGAAACCCCCGAAATCTGGGTTAGCCCGCTTGTCCTTAAAAGCGACCAAATAGCTTTTGGTTCCTTTTACATCAAAGTTTCTTTACCAAGAACAATTCTTAGTGGGCAGGATATTCCCAACACAACATGTATCGTGACCTAGAATTTAAGGTGTTCGCCTCTCATTCATAGGTCCATGACTCAAATCTGGGTAGCGACGGAAATATTTTCTTCTTTAAAATTGTCTCCTTTCACTTCCTTTCCTGCTCTCAAGCGATATTCTGTCGTCTGCTTTCGTCTCCACTTTCTGCCCACCCCTCCCAACCTCCTTTGCCCCCTCCTCTGGGTTTCTGGCTCTTTCTGTAGCCTTTCTACTGCTACTCCTTGGATCCTTCTCACTGTTGTCTTTCAGCCACACCCCAGATCTTCTGGTAGGAAAGATCTACACTAGCCTTTTCGGAGGTCCCGTGTGCAAGCTGCTCACATTAAAGATCCCTTGATGATTTAAATTCGATAAGAGTAGGATTCGGCCACCATCCGGGCAAAATTCAAAATTTCCTACCAATTGAAAATGTTTAATGTGTGTCGCGTGCTCATATTATGACCTTATGCAGTTGCGACGCGTAAAACACTTACCACAAAACAAAACAAAATTAGAAATGACTCGGTGTCGTCAGAGCTACTAACACGTAGGTGGATGCGTACGCCGAAGACGTACAGGTCGAATTGTCTCCTACCGACAACCCCCCCCTCCCCCCAAGGTTGTTTTTTTTTGTTTTAGAGGACATACGACCTAAGCCAACATGACTCTCACGCTAAAGTCGTTGATATTATGTACCTGAGACCGTCAAGCTGAGCTAGCAAAAATCTTTCTTCAACTTGCGGTGAGAGAGATTGGAATTTTTTTGTGTGGGTGTGCGTGGGT
>NW_004797764.1:26013-27343 GCF_000002075.1 Aplysia californica | reverse complement strand
GTGTGTGCGCGCGCGCGTGCGTGTGTTTATAGCGGTGCAGTAGATACGTCATGTAAATCCACAGTCTTGAAAAATGATAAGAATAACACTCTAGACCGGGCACTCTCATGGTCACCAGTCTTTGCACGCTACAAAACGTTTGCTGCGGTGTGCGCATCATGAGCGCGCAAAACGAAGAACAAAAAAACTACCAGTCTCGCCGTTGTCGAACGCGCGAGTAAACTTTCCCTTCTTTCCTTTCATTTGGTACCAAGTAGAGTCAATTAATGTTGCACCCAGTCGCAAACGGGAATTATGTCAGTGTATAAATTCTTGAGTTTTATAACACGGTCTCCCACAAGGCCAGGTGGTTTGGGTATAAGAAAATAAATGCCACTCAAGTACATCCAACATGTATGTTTCGTATTTGGTATTTCACTACAGGAAGGTCCACATCTGCTCTTGGGCTGCAGTTGGTCGATTTATTTCCACTTTAACCACATCATGGGACACAGCTGGGTGGAGGTGGAGAAGATGGTCTAGAACAGAGACAGGTAGTGGAGAGTTCTTCATGGTGGCTTATACCTTGTGTCAGGGTGAAAGAGGCGAGTGGTGAGGATAACCTCAATTGCTGCGGAGAAAAAAACAATAAATGTCTGCTTGCTTCCTTGAATAAAGAGATGCATATCGACACAGTACAGTTGTCTAGAATTTTTTAAAGATGAAAGGTGTTTTTTGTCCACATCGACTTAATTTAAATCATTTGGGAGACGGTCTTCGATCCTGCCTGCCAGGACCAACCCGGGCTGAGAGCAATACAACATCCCATGCCCAGCAGAAAAACCAAGAAGCTAACTTGATTAGAATTTTTCCCACATGGGAATCAAACTCGGGTCTTATGCGTGCCACAGTCACACGTCTATCCGCTTTACCACAGATGCAGGTACAATCATTTAGTTCGGAAAGGGGGGGGGGGTTAAGAGAGGTAGACAGAAATAACAGGGGAAACGAAACGAAGTAAGCTTAGGACATGCCAATGGAACCCTTCGATCACCCGCGAGAAAAAGCAAGTCGAGGCAGAATGAAGAACAAGGGCATAGTACGAACGCTCTACTAGACAGCCGTTACCCTCCAGTTACCACTTTCCCCTCCTCCACCCCCTCCACCTCTCCTCCTCCACCCCCCTCCACCTCTCCTCCTCTCTTCCCCACCCCTCCCTCTCCCTCCCTTCCACCCACATTACGCGATCCTTCCTAAGGCGGTCGGCGTCATAGAGACTAACAAAGACCTCGAGACATTGACAAGATCTTTCCCCTTATCTTTTATCTTGCTGCCCATAAAACCATAAGGC
>NW_004797764.1:22731-24220 GCF_000002075.1 Aplysia californica | reverse complement strand
CCCCCGCCTTTTCCTTCTTTTCAAAGAAAAAAAAAGATGATGACGTCACAAAACTGTGACCTCAGGCATAATGACACTACCTGATACGTCTGCATCAAGCCCAACACCCGCAAAAAGTACAAACATTCCCATAATCCCACCGACCTCGCTGTCTTCGCGTGGGTAGACAGACCAGGGATATAATATTATTATCAGACGACGCTCGCCCTTCTTTTCAGTCGCTTGGCGGTTTTTTATTTGGAAAATATCGGAAAACCCGAACTAAAATAAAAATGCTCCCTTTCCAAAGCGCTATTATAACAGATAGAATGATTTACCACTAAGCCCCTGTCCTCGTCAACCATAAGTTTTTTTTGGTTTTTTTCGGGGGGGGGGGTATATTTTCCTTTACGACGGGAACCTATTGTGTTACAGAAATCGTTGGTTGGATTCCTTTTACCCAGGGGTGGGTCGGGCTGTGGGTACGGCGGGCTGATAAAT
This sequence comes from Aplysia californica, assembly GCF_000002075.1. Lineage (NCBI taxonomy): Eukaryota > Metazoa > Mollusca > Gastropoda > Aplysiida > Aplysiidae > Aplysia > Aplysia californica. The sequence goes on along the minus strand of NW_004797764.1, from coordinate 23,740 downwards.
GATATGCTGCACGACGGGGTGGAATCAGGCTCTCGTCAGTTTTTCGGCATGTGGACTTATTGGTACCATCCTAAAGCTTGTAAGTCGAGCTATAATTTATGATTGAACAACGAGATGGGGTCGCCTGGTTTCAGAGGTAACGTGAGCGAAAACAATGGTAGCCACACATTCGTGACTTTCGTAGCTTTAGAGCCCTTGGAAACTGAAATTTCATATTTTTTGCTCCTGTAATCAACGTTTTTCAGTTTTTTTAAAATACCTACAAAAAATGTATTTTTAAATGAGCATTAGAGACGTTGAGCCAAAAAGCAAAAAGACTCAAATTGCCAAACTAATGGTGAAATACCGGTATCTTCGATTTCATTATTTTAACGAGTGCCTGAATTCACCACGATGCCTCACATATTGGCACAGGGATCGGGGAGTGCACTTCGGCAACCAATACCTGCACCCATGACAAAACGACTTACGCCCACAACAACCCTAGAACAACTTACGCCTACGACGTGCAATGTCCTCTCTGGTGCAAGAGATATAAGTGTCAGATTTACGATCTGTTTGAACTTGACATGAAATTCTCCGAGAAAAATTGCAAAATCCCTTTTTGTTTCAGATTCATTACAACCAGCCACCAACAACAACTTTGCTTACCGACCTGAAGAAAAAAAAAACGGTAGAGATTAACCTGTCATCTTGCGCGGTTAACCGGATACTGATTCGCCAAAGAATAACATAGAGCTAGAAAAATGTTTGTTTTGTTTGTTTGTTTGGGTAAAGAGAGGCACACGACACAACAAGGGTGATCTAGTGCAGGTAAAGAATAAACACGGGCAGATAGAAACGACAGAGGAAAAGAAAAGAAAAACATGTACATGTATAGGATGGGAGCGACTATGGCGCCCTCCATCCACCCGTTGGTTTAAAGAACTGCATTGACGCTTTTCCTCGTTTCAACATAGAAAAAATAAATATCAAGGTTTGTTGTTGGTTGTTGTTGGGGGCGGTTTTT